>NC_073693.1:245476491-245527269 GCF_029784155.1 Uranotaenia lowii
TAAAATGGTGTTTTTTTTTATACCCGTTAGACCCTACCCCCACCCACCCCCCCCCCCCCCCCCCCCCCCCCTTAAGTTTAGGGCCCGTTTTCATTTTATTGGAAAACAACATTCTCGGGTTCATCAAAGCTTGCCCGGATCAACGAAGACACCTGATTCTTCAAAACTTCCATGACAGGGCTGGTAGCGGTTTGACAATGAAATAGTAGGGACTTTAGTGACCAAAATTTGAAAAAAAGTGACCAAAAAAGTGACTTTGAGGACCGAAAAAAGTGACCAAATAGTGACTATGTAGAACGAAAAAATAACTTTGAAGTACAGAAAATGTGACCAGTCAGGCCCCGTGCGATGGACCCTTCCGGGGGGGGTTTTCAAAATTCAAATTTAGATAAGATTAATAACAATACCAAAAATAAACAATTGAAAAGGAAAGGGTTTTCTTACACCATTTGTCACTCATGTTCAACACAAAAACTAAAAAAAATGACTGATAAACAAAATTTCGGAAACATATTACAATGAATGTTTCAAATTTTCGATAAGTCAAGAAAGTAAGAAATAAATTAGTTTCAAAAGAATTTTTTAGCAAATTTAAAATTAAAAAATATCTTAATTCTAAAATAAATGTCAAATCTTGTACAAAACTTAGCATGAATAGATGTTAGGAAAATGATAATAATTGTTAATTTTTATTCATCTAAATTTGGAATTCTTTTTCCTCATTTTTAACTGGAAGTTTAGTGAGGAATTCCGCTGTATTTTTTTAATTTGAACAAAAAATATTTAATCACGATTAAAAATGTAAATTACCGATTACTGAATAAGAAATGAATTAATTTATTCAATGTTTGATGTTTTAATTTAATTTTATAAAAAGAAGAATATATTTATAATTATTTTAAAAGTGCCAGTTATAGAAGCCAGACATAAAACCTTTAACAAAGTAAAATCCTCCATGTTCAACTACACTGACAAAGAAATGTTAGAAAATGAGTAATTATGTGAATGATAAAAAAATGATAAAAAATTAAAAATAATGAGTTCAAAACTTTTGTTATTAACACTGCGTATTAAAATTTATTTTGAAAGTTGCTACTTAGAACAATTTTTCAAACTTTTTAGATTAATTTAAAAATCATGATCGATCCAAAAATATGATTTCATATAAAAAATATTAATAAAAAGTTTTTAAAGTTTCAATCGCAGGTTTTTAAGCTTTGAATTACAAGCCCTGAGTATTTTGTCTCTTTTGATTAAAATATTTGGGTCCTGAAAGAACAGAATGTTGAAATTATGTTTTTTTTTATTTAAAATTTGGAGTTAAAGGCTTATGGTTGAAGAACACGAAAATTTAGAATTTAAAAACAAAGAAACAATTGTTAAAAATATGTCTAAAAAATTTAAAAAGTTTGATTTAAAAAAATCCCGCAAGTTGATTATAAAATTGAAAAAAAACTGTACAATCAAATTCGGGAGATTTATTTCATAAATTGAAAAAACAGTATGGAAATAAAAAAGATTAATTTTTAAAAACATTTCAGGAAGAGTTTTTTCGATAAACATGTTTCATCATAATCATTTTTGGTGCTTATTTTTTCAATTATTGATTTGGTAAATAGTGTCCTCAACTAGAAATTTTGTCAAATTCGGCCATTTAGTTTTGGTAATAAAGAGTTTATTACTAGTAAAATTGATAGATATCTGATTATGGAAAAATGTCATTACAAGTATTTTTGACATCACAGCAGAAAGTGTAAAAAAAAAACTTGATTCTATTTAAAGCTCATTAATTCATATAAAACTTTTATTTCTAAATAATATGTTTTTGATTTGAGTTTTTATAAAAAGAAAGTGCAGAAACTTCTCTAAAGATTTTAAATTATTTTCATTTCAATAACAAACCCACCGTACGAGGAAAGGTGTGCTCTGATATGTCTAACCTCACTCGAAAAGCGGCGCGTCGAACTGCAGCAAGGTTTTATATTCGACACATTGACCAACCGTATTGACTGTGCTTACATTCTACAACGTGTTAACATTTATGTACCAACGAGAACACTTCGACAAAGTCAGTTTCTTTCAATTCGTCACCACCGTACTGCCTATGGCCAAAACCACCCTATTGACAAGTGTTGTAAACATTTTAAATTTTGTGTATAATTTGTTTAATTTTAAGATGTGCAAACGTCGTTTTAAAATAGGCTTAATAAGAATTTCCTAGTTTTTAAGTCATCAGTCTGTACGGTAATTAAACCAAAGACGAAATAAATAATAATAAATATAAAAGCTGATAGAAATATTGCATACATATTTAGATTCGGAGAACCCAAATTAGTTGAAATTACCGTTTAAATTCATTGCACCTAAAAAAATGTAATTTTTGTGGCCTTGTGTAAATTTTTACAACCCTTTTTTTAAGTATTTAGAAGAACAAAAAACACGAAATAATATCATATCATCATAACATTTGTTATGACATAAAAGATTTTTTTTCATAAAAAAAATGGTTCGTTTCAATCTCAATCTTAGTTACACTTCTTAATAAAAACCCATTCTAACTTAAGACGAGATAGGGTTTTTGTATATCAAGTTTTGAGTTCCAATACAAAAGGTTGATTGAACTAAAAACTAGAATCTACAATCAAAGTTAGTTTCAATTCACGAACGTCAAATAATGTCGTAGATCGAAATGTCTCAAGCCAAGGGTGATTCATGCCGAAATTCCGCCGGAGGCGAAAAAAATTTCTGACTGACTGATCAAGTAATTTACCGTTACTACCGTCAATATTAATACGCGCAATTCAAATTACTCTTTCATTGGTTTATTATCGGTGAAAAAAGTGACTTTTGGTGATAAAAGTGACCATTTTTCGGAAAATAGTGACTTTAGTGACCAAATGATGAAAAAAGTGACTTTTTAGTGACTGACCCAAAAAAAGTGACCAAGTCACTAAAAAGTGACTCGCTACCAGCCCTGCCATGAAGACTTCAGTATTAATTTTTACTCTAGCATTAATGAAAACAGGAGGCATCTTCAATCCATGCGAATCAACCGCTCCAAATAGTATGACTCATGTGGAATACTCGGTACTAAATTTGAATTTTACATTCTCTGGAAAATCCTTAGATTTCATAGCTAAAATATACCGATCTCAACGTGAATTGAACATCGGATCAATTGAAAGAAGTTTCTCTTCTGAGAACTCGACGACTATGCTTCTCCTTCAACTTAGACTGAAATCGCTTCGATCGCTCAAGTCGCAGTGTTTTAAAGCGCTCGGTTATCAAATGGGGCTTTGCTCTTGAATTTGAGTCATCTTTGACGAATTGTTGCAGAGCAGAATTCGAGATATTCGCTTCCTTAGCCATCCACCGGATTAATCTTACTGAATACTGCTTCACTTTCGTCTGGACCAATTTTACCACTTTTACAGTGCGTGAAGACCGCTGACTTTCACTACCTGGCTTTCGGGTACATGGTCCATCAAGGAGAGAACGTTTCACGTAATAAAAAGGCGCTAGATGGCATGCTATAGTCGACTGTGTCGATTTTGGGACATTTTTGAATTTCTCAAACCCTCAAACCCCTCAAACCCTCAAACAGCTTAATTTTGGTTCAAAACTCATCCATTATTTTTTGCAGAATTTTGAAGTAAGATTTACATGAGTAAATTTGAACTTTTATGTTTATATGGAAAAATTTAATATTTTGAACTGAAAAATCAACATCGTTTTGGTTTCTTCTGTGGAACCGAGCCTGCTAATGGTTTTTGTGCCAATTCAGGAATTTTCTGCTAAACAATTTTGTCGAAGATTACGTATTCGTATCTTATTAGACAAAAAAGTTTTTAGGTGTTTATTTAATGGGGGCATGTCTTTTGGCATTAAAACAATAAATTCATTTGACATCACTGCTGGGTGGATTTGGATTTGGGGATTTTTTTTTAAATTTTGTAATACTGTTACTTGTAGTAACATAATATCTTTTTTTTTAATGTACTTTTTCAAAACAGGTTATGTTGAAATGGAGGGTTCATACCCCCATTATTGTGGGCTCTAAATTAGCATTCCAGCGGTCACACCAAGTTCACCCCGTCGAGAGACTGACTGGTGCAAGACATTCCAAAGAATGGTGCCAGATCGATTTCAAGACCCGCCAAAGACATGTTGCAGCATAGCAACTGGCGTAGTTATAGCAGTGAACCCATGGGTTTTTGGGTGCTATTTTAGCCATCGCAAAGTTCAGAGACAATTACAAAAAAATATACGCCAAGCGCCAGTAGAACAACTATCCACCGCGCTGTCTTTGGGGAAGCGTCCGCGTCGTCTAGTCGTCGCCCGGGACCAAGTCAAATCAAGTAGTAATGCTGAGGTACGCGAAATATCCCACCGCATGGCCCGCGTCTTTGGCTGGAAAACTATGGAACCATGGCGCTGAGTCATGGCTTAGTGTGGCTGTTTGCCGAACGGCGAGGAGAGTCGCATATTGCCTCGCGCGCACAAGGAAGTGCAAAAAGTCATTAATCTTTCAATGCTACTTTTGAAAGTCATTCGCAAAAAGTGCGTCCGTAATTGTATATGTGAGCACAAGCGGTGGTTGGGTTTGGTTTCGGAAACCTAGGTCGGCGACGACGTTTCATGAAGCGGGTTTTTTGAATGATCCGCCAAGTCAGTACTTCCAGCCTGACAAACGGCATCGAGGTTGAGTCTCCGGGCCCTCAGCGGTTCATTATATTTGTTCGTTACTGTGAAATGTGTACAAACAGCCTAGCCCCGCGTTCGCTCGTAGTCATACCTCAGCGCAATGTTGACGTTTTTGTAGGAGGATATATCAGTAGAAGGCAGTCGATTTTGATTTTATGGTTATAAATTTAATTACTTTTGCTTCCTTCTTTTTTGTTCCCGATTCTGCCGCCACTGAGCCCAGTAGTTGTACTTAGCTGTGCACTTTGGATTGTATTTGGTTTTCGAACGGTGTGCAAGTTTTATTACTTCCTTCGTTTGTTGATTTGTTTTCAAATGGTTTCTACCTTTCGCGCTGTTTCGCCGAACAAGTATCTGAATTATAGTCTTTCAGTACAGTGGTTTCGAATGAATTGTTTCAAAAGCTTCAAAAGCTTCTATCATTTTTAGATAATAAAACAAAGGTATAATATGACCAGTAAGTAAGTCTGTATTTTCAACATGAATTCTAAAATTCTAGCTATAGCATTCTTTTATATCTTGATTATAAAAATGTGCGAAAACATGTTGATTCTTCAAAAATTGTCTAGGGGAGATAAGGGCATAACGAGCCCCCGGGGCATACTAAGCACTACTCTTTTCTACAGAATTACCTATTTTCTTAAATAAATTTTCATGAGGAACAGTTAACAGTGTTAATTTTTCAGGAAGAAAGCACTTTTACACTTAACAGAAACATTTTTCGAAAAACCAACGTGCTTCTCAAGAGACAAAAGATTATAATTTTTGAGCACCGGAAAAAAGCTCTATTAATCATTAAATCATCCTGATCTATAATGTATGTATGAGTCTTCATTTAAAATATTTTGAGATTTTCTTTTGGGAATTTCCTGTTTTGAATTGCGGTAATGAAAGGAGCAATTAGTCAAAAATCACAATAGTAAGTACACATTTTTATCATAACCATACATACCATAAGTTAAAAAAAATATAAAATCAAAATTTTCTAGTTTGTGTTACATGTGAAAAGATATTAAATTTTTTTTTCAAAAATGAAAATTCAAACTAATGACAAGCGAAAAAAGCGCGAAGAACTTATCTCTCATATGGTTGAAAAAATAGTTTTTCACAATTGATTTCAATTTTTATCCTTTGAGAGGAGATTTTTGAGCAAATTTTCATCATAGAAACACAGAACACAGAATTTTTGAAATTATCACAGAATTTATTAATTTTTTAAATTTTGCTCATTATTTTTTTTTTCAAAATAAAACATTTTAATGTCTAAAAAAATTTTAGATTCCTAACTTTTAATAGGAAAAATGTGATAAGAACGTAAATGTTAATTGATTTTTCTAGGCAAGAGTAGGAAACAACCAATTTGTCATGACTTTTCAATCAAATGAATGAAAAAAGCATCACAGAATTTTCAGGTTTAATCACAGAAAGTTAGAATATTATTTCGCAAAACACTGAATAAATTTCGGCAACCTTTATTAACACCTTAGGAACCGCGAAAAAATCATAGCCAAGAAACACCGAAATTCGGCACTTTTTATCTTAGAAATCATTGAATCAGATTTCACAAATTTACCTGCTTTGAGTTACGGCAAGTGTTGTGTTCAATTTTGTCGAAGAAAGTTTATGATACAATAAAGAACTTTTGGGTTATGCTTCTAAGTGTGGCACACTTGTGGCGAGCGAAAAAACCAGATATCTATAATTTCTATAATGTGTTAACATGCCATGTGCAGGATCAAGCGCCCAGACTCTTAAAAATTAATATTATACAATTAAAAATCTTACTCATCATTCAAGACGAGAATCGAAACAAAGTTTCAGAAAACTTAGGAGGAATAATATTCAGCGAATTCTGTTTCCAAAATTGCTGAGAAAAATTTAAATTAGAATATCATTCAGTAGCAATTAACTAAAGCTAAGCATTAGAAATAAAAATTAAAATTCTAATCATAATCCAAATTTTAAGTTAGCTTTGATTTAAGTATAGATCCTTAATTCCCCCGAAATTCATCGCTGATGGTTGTATTTCAGAATTCAGGAACCACAGATATTCATCTGTGTATTTTTAAAACTAGGAGAATCATAAAATGTCAATTGAAAAACCTGAAAAAAAAATCGGGAATTTGAAAATGGAAACTCTCTGGCCACCCTGATATGAAGAAAAGCGAAAAAAGTTCTGAGAGAAAATGGGAATCGAATTTATCTTTACAATTCCACCTCATCCATACCAGATGGGTATACTCTACCCGAGTCTGTTGGAAAAGTAATGTTGATGAGGGCAGAGATGTACATTAGATTGAGTCAAATTCAGGTCATTTTCGAATTTCTGAAACCCTGAAGTCTAAAAAGTTTCGTTTTGGTTCAAACTTCATCTATGGTTTTTGACAGAACTTTTATATTGGAGGCAGTTCAGTACAACTCGCAACGCTGTCAGGTACATACGAGACATTGCTTGACCAATTTGCTCATTAGTGTGTTACGTTTTGCAACTTTTTTCGAATTGCAAAAATCCTGTAGTCTAAAAAGTTTCCTTTTCGGTCAAAACGAAAGACTGGGTAGAGCATTTAGAGCAGTGGTTTTCAAACTTTTTTCACTCACCGCCCCCTTTTGCAAAGTTTTCAAGCTCAACGCCCCCCTGGGCAAATTATCAGAAAATCTATTAAAAAAATGAAAATCTGGATCGTTGACAAAACCCGGGTAATATCCAGGCAAATTTTGTCAAAACCTAGGAGTTTCAATACAAAAAATCAAGAAAAAATATTACCGTAAAATATGCTAAAAAAATTTCTTTTTGAACGCATAAATAAAAATTATAACAATACAATTTGTTTTTATTTTATTTGTTTTGGTAAATGAAGTGAATAATTCCGGGCAAAATCCGGGCTTGTTTCAATGAAATCCGGGCAACCAGGCCGAACCAGACTTTTGTCGAGTTTTTCAATAAATATCCGGGCAAACCCTGATAAAACCGAGCAGTTTGGCAACCTTTAAGTATACCCTTTTGGCTCCAAAGGCCTCATATTACTTCAAACCTCCAGTAAACACTTAATTCTATGTAAAGTTTCCTGGACACTTACTAAAACTTATTAATAAGTTTGGTATCAAATCATATATCAAATTTTTTTTTAAAAAGATTTCTATTCACCATTAATTTGCATTAGTGTTGAAGACTAGATTGCATTATTGAATTCAAATTAAATACTGTCAAGCCGGTCAAATAACGTAAGAATAGTATTACTTCTTGTTATCTGAATTTGACTCATGTTCACAGTTATGCAGCATTCACGTGTCCTAAAGTTTAAATAAGAGTCTAATAACTAAATCCAGGCGATATTTGTAAAAACCGAAGTGATTAAAAGATTATCCATGGCAGATGGCACAATTGATATTTTGAATCGATGAAAATAGAGATGAACGAATAAGAACTCAAAATAAATCTTATCTAAAATAATTCTTACATCTTTTCTTTCAAAAATATCTATCACTAAATCATAGATAACGTCTTTAAAAACAAATTTTTTCGAAGGTATTTTCTGTTTGGTTGATTTTTTGAGACGAAATATTTTGAAGGTTATCAAGCATTGCCATCTAAAATTATTTTTGTTTTAGTATAACCCAAAATAATCTTACCAAACAAGATCAACTTGTAGAGCGTATTTATACAAAATCAGTGACAATATAAAAAAATCTTGAAGTTACCTTTAAAAATAATTATTGAGATACTGGAACAAAAATTTGCTTGCGGCTCTGTGAAATCATAGATGTTTTAGTCTTCAACCTGATGTCTAGATTTGTAACGTAATTTCATTTTGTACATCGAACTTACTAGTTGTTATTCCAAATCTACGTTTTTTTGTGATTTGTGAAAACGTGAATTACGACCTCACCGCCCCCATGAGCCCTTCCAACGCCCCCCAATTTCAACATTAAGCTCACCGCCCCCCTGGAAGCTCTCAACGCCCCCAAGGGGGCGGTAGGGACCACTTTGAAAACCACTGATTTAGAGCATTAAAATGTTCTGATGAAATGATCTAAAATCCGTTTCATTTGCAAAAAATAGGGTTACCAGAAATTAAGAGTTATCAGATGCCATGATTTTGCCAAAAATTCAACGAAAATTAGGTTGTGAGTACCCCACAAAAGATGTTTGCAGCAAAAACAATTTTTTTTTAAATTTTAGCGTTTTTGACTGTTAATTTAAAAACTGTTCAACCGTAAAATAAAAATAAAAAATAAAAAAATGCAAAAAAGCTGCTTTGAAAAGGCAATGAATTTGTTTATTCAATCGGTGGTTGGTTTTTCTTGTTTGACTTCGTTTGTTTATTTTGGAAAATCAGACATACATATGTCGGTAACAACCATTTGAATCCAGCGAAAAGCTTCCAAGAAAAGAGAAACTTTAAATGAACAACACACAATAAAAGCAGCGGCTGACCCGATGAACTTAATCGTGCAAATTCCATTGGCGCTGTCGCTCAAACCCTGGTGCTGCAGGTCAACAGCCCTTGAAAGCAGCAACAACAGCAGTTTACGCGTGAACGCGCGTCTAGGCATCGCAATCATTTTATTTTTGCTCCATGAACTCACAGCAACAAAGCAACAGAGCTCGCAGAGCCCCACCAACAACCCCAACGCCAACAAACAACAATATGACCCATTTTCTATTCTAATTTTCACAACAGTTTTCCACCATTGTTTTGGTTCGGTTTTTTTCGCTATTTGTTTTGTTTGATGGAGGCTTGCCCTGATAGGCGAACATAAAAAGTACATAATTGTATTTCACTTTCAGAGCACGACGACTGCCTCAAGTAGGTTCATCATGCCGGCTTTCGGAAGATCGCTGAAAAAATGCCGAACTTTCACGTTGTGGTCTGATTTAATTTGATTTAATAAAATTGAAAGTAATCAAGTTCAGAATGTTCCAACATGAGAGATAGAGGAATCAGATAATGGTTTTCACGTCTTAAGCCTTAGTGAGACACAATTTAAATAATAAAAGTGGGATGAATAATCATCACTTTGATAATAAAATATGAATACTAATAAAATCAGGATAGAAATCCAGTTACTAAATACTGAATTTGAAATTGGATTTATCAATCTGATATCATAGTTTGAATACTGCAATACTCTCGCCAACTGGCAGCGCAAATGGGATGCAGATGAGATGGGTCGGTGGCTCCATTCGATTGTCCCAAAGGTGAAGCTTAAACCACGGTTCAAGGGTTTGAACTTGAGCCGGGATTTTATTAAAACATTTTCCCGACTCATGTTCAATCATTGTTCCTTAAACGCGTTACTGTATCGTGTAAAGCTGTCTAGCACCAATCTCTGTACCTGTGGTCATGGTTACCAGGACATTGAACATGTTGTTTGGTCGTGTGAGGTTCACTTAGTCGCTAGAGCGCAATTAGTAGATTCCCTCCGGGCCCTAGGAAGGCAACCTTATGTACCCGTGAGAGATGTGTTAGCTGCGTTGGACTCAACTTACTTTTACGAACTCTACTCATTCTTTAAATCTATTGATCTTATTCTTTTATCTATCCCTTTATCTATTTCTAACCCTAGTTTAAACAAAGAAATGTAAACATTAAAAAAAATGCCCGTGGCTCCTTAAACCTACAGGATTGAGCCGTTTCAAATAAACGAATTAAAAAAAAAATAGTTTGAACACTGAGTCTGAATTTTGAACCTGAATGCTGAATTAGAGTTCTGGAATCCGAAAAATCAATTTGCTTGTTTGTCCTTAATAGACTTCAGACCAAGAGAGTTTAAATGTCCATATAATTTCTTCTGTTCACTCTTAATGAGATAGTCAGTTGACTCTGAGAAATGTAGTTTTTATAAAAATTATGCAAACTGAAATGTTTTTGATGATTTGAGTGCATCAAAAGGATTGAGGGATGTATGCGCCTGGTAAGACAAATGGCTGTTTTATCGAATATTCTCTTAAACATGAGTACATGAGTATGAAAACAATTTATCCATGAGCAGACATCTTCTTCACATCCTCAGCAGACTATTCTTCTACACATTGAACCACTTTTCAATGTAAAAATCTCTGTCAACTTTATTATAAAAGTTGTCAAAATTGTCGATTTTCAAACTGGGTGGGCTAAAACTTTTACAAAAAACTTCATCGAAAACGGTACACCCAAAATTCAGCCTGTATTGAAGAGTCACCGCATATTTTGTAATGGAATTATTTTATCCGCTATATCGGAGAGATTATACATTCTTTGAAAAAGAATATTTAAGAATTGAAAGATTATAGACGGATAGAAGATTAGAATAAGGTGAAAGATGTTGAAAATGAGCGAAAGGGTTATTTTAATTTGAAAAACTTTTCATCACATTTCATCTCTTTGTTCCTCACGGGTCTACTACCTTGCAGTGAAAGATGATAGATAATCTTTCAATTCTCAAACATTCTTTCTCAAAGAATATAAAATTTAACCGATATAGCCGATAAAATAATTTCATAAAATTCTCAAAATATTTAGGAACTGGAACACTTCAGAGCACTAAAATGTAGGGAGGCGCTGAGCTAAAAAATCACGATTTTTCAAGAAATTTCTAACTTTTTCCCGCATTTTTTCTATGGAATTTAGATTCCGATTTTATACCGCTTTTAAGAAAAAATATTACCATACCAATGAACATTAGAATTCAAAAAGTTTATTTAGGGAAAAATTGATCCATAAAGAATTATCCCGTTTTTGATTTGAAATTCCAGGTTTTTTCCCGGTTTTCCCGGTTCGCTGGCCACCCTGCTCTCCGTCGATTTTTTTCTCTTTTGAAAGTTTGCTTGTAGTGATAATAGATAGCTTTTGCTCGGGCGTTTTTGTCAATTATGTCTTAAAGACACATATTTTTAGTACAAAATTTGGGCCAAGAAAAGCATAGATAAGCATAAAAATTTATCTTTCCTTAGGGTGTAGGTTATTATTAAAACCCTAAAAATAATCTGCAAAGCTGCATATTAAATTCTTAAATCGGGTAAACTATTAAATTTACACACAATGTTACAAACAACGCAAAGGTGTGAAGCTAGGTAATTGAAAATCACCGTTTTCAGAGCTCCCGGACGACACGACTGAACCAGTAATTGTCGGTAATTAGAATGCTACGGGCAACTATTTATCGGGTGTCAAGCCGAGGTGTGCTGCCTATCGCTGGCCATCGACACCGGACCAAGTTGTTACAAAGTGCTAATCCCACACTACTTAGGCTAGCGAAATCGCTCCGGAGATGAGTAAGACACAGAAGAAGACAGAAAGCTGAAAAGATGCTGATAGTTCGATAACACTGCCTGTTCGCTGCGGATGGATCTGCTAATGGATCCCCGCGAGGCTTTGGCCGGGAGACCGGGTAATGAGGTTTAGTACCGGGGTAGATTATTAGCTAGCTGCCCGGCTGGAGGAAACTGACCAGTTGTGCCGCAGAAACTCCGTCCGTTTTGCGAAGACCATCAGCATCTTACCATCAACCAGTTGCAGAGAGTAAGCTCCTACCCGAAAGTTCAAAGACTCGCTAATTGCTTTGACTTTCTAAAATGCTTTGGACCCCTGCTTGCTTGCTTGCTGCTGAACGTTTGTGAGGCTGTGTGTAGCTAGTTTGCTCGATACTTCTGCCAAGAGTGACCAGTGCTTCCTATAAAACTGATTTAAGACAGAAAGAGAGACCGAGGAAACCACAGGAAGTAGCGCGCTTGATGTAATCTGTTATTTTCATTGTTTTCCCGAGTTTACTCGCTTCGGATTCAAGAGTAAGGTACGGAGAATCGAGATTTGAACAAGTCGTGATTAGTGCCGAACGCAATAATTTAATTAACAGATCTTAAAAACTTATACATTTTTAACAAGTTGAGTCCATTTTTTACTCATTTTTTTAAATCCTATTTTTTCTTGAATGTTGGTAATCAATATGAAACTAACACATCTAAATAAGTGTGAGCAAAAAAGTTCTTTGCTTTTGTGAATGTGTGCAGCTGTTCGACTTAAAGTTGAACGGATTCAACATTGTAAGGAGGACAGTAAGTCAATCAAAAGCCGAACAATTGGAAATACGGAAAAGTGATGTACAATTGTTTGCCTTTTGCGTGTCGACTTGAATCGGTTCCTACATATGTAGGTACATACGGACTCGGAAAAATTTGAACACTAACCTAGTGGGCACAATAATTATCGTCTTTTGGATGAATGTGCCTCCACATTTAGTCACAAGAATAATATAGATCAAGTCATTAACAGAATTCAGCAAACAGATGCGAATAATTGGGAACATAAATCAAAAAGAAAATAAACCATCATCAGGCAAGGAAATGGTATATCTTATTGTGGTTCAATGCGAAGTGATTGTGTGAAGCTTTTTGATTGTTTTTGAATGGTGAAGTTTAACTTAAAATGTTGGATAGAAAAGTATAGAAATTTTAAAATAAATTTTTGAATGTTTATAAAAAATACCTTATGGTGTTTGACTCCAGCTTACCTGCAATAGAAAAAAGAGAAAAAAACGTTAGTAAGTAATTGAAATTAAAAAGAAATACCTGTTTTTTTAATGGTTTAATAATTTTTATAATAGTGAAAACAGTTAAAAAGTTCATAAATACAGACGAAAAAATGTCAACTTACTATTTATTGCTTGAACAAGGTTTTCCTATTATCCTTAACCAGGATAATAGCCACAACTTAATCGTTTTAAAATTTCCGGGTTTTTTACGGGTTTCCCGGGGTTTCAAGGTTTTCCAGATTTTGATGGTTCAATTTCATCGAAGTATAACAAAATTTTAAACTTATTTAATTGATTTGGTTGTTTCATCACAATCATATCATTGAACGTTTAAACGAAGTCGATTGTATTTTAAGGTTTTTATAAAAATGATTGAAAAATACCATGGAAATCGTTATGGGAATAGAAAAGCTGATGTCCACGACACTGTAATGCATTTAAAACATATATATCATGGGTGTCCATCATTTTCAGCCAGCGGGCCAAATTTAAAAAATTAGAATTGTCTGCGGGCCTAAAAATATGTTTTAGCATATTTTATATAATTTCGAATTTCATTGTTTATAAATATTTTTAAAAACATATTTATTTCTTTAAAATTATAAAAACACATTATATAGTTGTAAAAATATCCTAGATTTTAAAAGGACTAATGGTATTTCTGTTACATTATTCGAATAAATGTATGAGATATCAGAGAAGATATGCAGAAAAATTTAGAAAATAAAACCATTTTTTCAGATAGAAGTTTTTTTTGGAAAATCGCTATTATTTATACACACTTTGTAATCTAACAACCAATTATCTAACAACATAATCTAATACTCAATGAACTACACAGTAAACGAAAATTAGCGAGCTCGGTAATTTTTTTACCGAAATCCTAACATGTGTAAATCGTTAAACTGTTCGGTAATTTTTTCGGTAAAAAATAAACGAACATCGGTAAATAAAGAATCGATTAAAAAAATCGGTAAAAAAATTACCGAACTCGGTAATTTTCGTTTACTGTGTATGTTTAGTTGAGTTTTTTTTAAATAATATAGAAACAAATTTGTAATTTCGAAAATTATGTTTCGATTTTGATGAGCTTCAAATTTGTGCATGTCAATACGATTTGAAAATCTGTCTTTTTTCAGTCGGTTTCGACATATAAAAGCGATTTCGAAACGTCTGTGCCATTTTAGTTAAGAGTCGATACACACCAAAAGAACGTGCCGAAATTCTAGTGCTTAACATCGAAAACGATCGTTCAGTTGTGAAAACTGTAAGTGCTTACTCTTAAAATCATTGTCTCAAAAAAAGGTTAATTTGAACTGTTCTCCTCATTCTCAGAATTTAACGGTACCACATTTTTTCCTGTGAACATATTTCGAAAGTAAAATTCACGCCAGCACACCAAAAACATTGACGAACTTCAAGCTAGTCAATGATCTGAAATAACCACTATGAAGCCCGAATTTCTGGTCAATGCATGGTAGGGAAAATGCTCGCGAAAAAGCTGATTTTTGCTTATCAATTGGGGGTGGTCATTTAAGCGGATTTGTATTCTAAATCTGGTTTGGAATAAATGACATAAAATATCTTGCTAATAACTTGTTTATTTTTAGAAATCGACTGAAAATTTGCGTACATTCTGATGGCGTATGTTTTATAAAACTCTTCCTGAGAAACTTGATGACATTTTCCATCAACCCTCTTAAACTCAACCCAGCCTTCAGACGCAAAATGTTTAAACATATGTAAATGTAAGCAATTTATATCAATGAAAAGTGTTCAACAAGTAGTTGTCAAAAGGTGCAGCAGAAAACCTTAAAAACATGAGAAAACACAGGCAGGGTTGGGAAAGAAAGACAAGAAATCGAAAAATACGTACAATATTTACTTTTTTTTTAAGTTGTTTGAGTTTAAGTTCAAATATCTCAGTTATTTATAGTAAAATTTTTACATCACTATGAAAAATTAAGCTATAAGCCATAATATTTTTAAAAATTTTCAAAAAAATTGGTTGAATTGTGCAAAAACAAAACCGAAGAAGCACTGAAGGTAAAGCTCCTGTGGTATGAACTTTATGAAAAATTTGTCAAACATTTTTTCCTCATTTTTGAAGTTTTTCGTAGAATGAGTTGTAATTTGTAAGCTGCTCCAAATTTTCCAGAACTAAAAAAAAATGGCTTTCAGAAAAATAATTGGATATCACACAACATTTCACAATGTTCCATTTGTAATGTTCCTTCCAAAAAGCTTACGTTAACGTTACGTTTTATAACTTACGTGTTGTAAGTTATATAAAAGAACAGGCGATGCTTTCCAAAATCATGAAATCCAATATCAACTCAACGTAAATTTATCGTTTTGATTACGTCTGACTTTTGCATAAATTTAAACGTAAAAATAACAAATCATTATTTGATCCAAATTCCAAAGAGCGAAAATTTGAAAAAGATTCGAAGAATCTTTTTAAAAAAATCCGATTTAATAAGGAGTTTGAGAATATTCTGACCTTGATCTATTTCGTAAGTATTATTCTTAAGTCATAACATTGAAGCTGATCAAAGCTTCGCGGGCCACAAATAAGCGTTCGTGGGCCAAATGTGGCCCGCGGGCCACGGTTTGGTCACCCATGATATATATGATAGAAGTTGATTGATCATTTTATAATGTTCACAAAAAACTTAAAATGGTGTGCTAAACAATGTTTACATTTAATCAGTCGTCATTATGGTTATGGTGTTACAGTTGATTTTTAGAGCTTTTATTATGGTGTGATTTGAGCAAAGTACAGTTAAAAAACCCAACCCTAATCAAAAATAAATCAACTTGTTCGACCAGATTTGGCCCACTGTATCGAACTTATTGTTGAAAAAACCCGACAGCCCATAGTTCCCGGGAAAAACAAAAAAAAAAGAAAAAACGGGTACTGTCATCAAAATTTCCGGAGGTCAGTTTTTGGAGAAGAATTGAAAAAGAAAGGTGGTGTTCGGATCGAGTGCGGAGGCTTTTGGGCCTGCGGGTCGAGAGAAGGTTCGGTGCTTCTGCTCCACATACCCACGGAGGTCAGAAGCGGCGATCGTGGCACAGATGGCCACTCCATCATCGCCGACTTCGGAGCCAGTGCAGTGCCGTGAGACGTCGGCCCATGGCAAACAACAAATCCAGCAACAACATCCGCACGGCAATGTCGTGCGTCTCCATCGGTGTGATGCAAGCCACACCTCCGAGTGCTCCGTGCTGCACCAGCGGCAAAACAACAACAACATCCGCATGGCAATGTTATGCGTCGGCATCGGGGCAATGACAACCACACCTGCGACTGCTCCGTGCTGCACCAGCAGCAGAACAACACCAGCAGCGGAACAACAACAACTCCAGCAGCAGCATGGCCTGGCCGTCGAGTGTTTCGGAGGCAACTACGAGGCAGACAGTGGGACCATGCATGGTTCCCAGGAAGGCGCCAGACGGAAAAGAACCGTAAGTGAAAAAATACACTCCGAAACCAAATTGACCAGAATAGTCGGGAGCTTGGGCGGGTAAAAAATAAAACGTGGCCATTGGAAAAATTTTAAATTATGTTCTCGTTTTTTTCATTTGTGGCGATGACCATAAGAAACCGTAGAGGCGAATCTACCAAGCAAGCCTCTCTAATAAAATAAATTAAATTAAAATAAGAAACCCCTTGTTACAATGGTAAGAACCAAAAAGAAATCAAATTAATCAAATGTGAGATACTATCGTTTTTTGATAAGTTACAGATACCAAGTACCTACATATGTCTTTGCAGTTTGCAACATTCATTTCTCTGGAAATTTAAAATTGTTCTGAAGTACCTTCAAGCTTGTAACTAGGTCGTTACAGTAAATTCAAATTAAACGTTGATTTAAACTGTTTTGCATACAGTAATAGAAGCAATTTCAAGTGTAATAAATTTTGGCTAAAGATTGAACTCTCTTATTCTCAGAGGATTGTTCATAATTGCATCATATATTTGTCAAAATAAGGTGTATTTATGACTATTGTTAATTGAAAAATCTTATTTCGCCAATAACTTAAAACAGGGACATAAACTTTATTTTTTTATTTTTAAACTTATTCATAATTCACATAGTAGAGGGTTAGCTTTGTTATGTAGAAAAATGTAGTTTTTATTCCAGTGAAAATGATATGCTCTTGTTTTGAAACCTGTAAAACCAACAGAAATAGAAATTATTAGGGCATCAGCGGAACAATGGTGCTTTTGTTTTGAAAAATTATTTTGAAAAATGTTGCCGTATCAGTATTTGTCAGATTTTGTTTAAAGTCTTCAGCTCTGATGATATTGGGTTTTCAATTAAAAAATGATAAAGTTTCCAAAAAATCAATAATTGATAACAAATGAACCGACAACCCTTTATAAAAAAAAACTTATTTAAATTCTTTTTATTATCCTCCAATTCATCAAGGATAAAGAAATAAACTAACTATTCCAGTTTCAGAGAAACAAATGAAATAAACTAAACCCCGGTTTTCTCAAAATATTAAACTACTCACTCGTGGCCTTCGAAAAAGTTGATCATTGGTTCAAAACTTTTGATTTCTTACTTCATTCGAGTATCTCAGAAATGTTCTAAATTTTTAAAATAGATATAAAATACACCCATAGAAGAGGTTGCAAAAATCCTATGCCTATTTAGCAAATCTCTGTGCCGATAATGCGCTGAAATGAGCACTGTGCCGAAGACGGTATGTTTGAAAAACCGTAACTGGCATAAGGACTCGGCTCCCAACCAAAATGATGACCACTACATTCAAGCGAAACAAGAAAAACATTTTATGGGATTTCCTTCCTATTGGATAATTCATCCCAGAAACAAGAAAATAAAAAATAAAACCACAGCGCTGTGGTTAGAATCGAACTCAAATCACCAATTGTATCGTCTTGCCAGTCCGACATCCTAACCAGTGTACTATTTGAGCTTCATACAGGACGAGGGATATTTGTCATAAAACGCACAACGGTGGCTTCCCGGCGTTTGGCCTCCTTTCAATGCATTCCTTTGTCTTGCGATGGTAACGGGAAAGGGAACGGGAGTGAAGGCAAAGGGAAACCCATTGAATGAGAACTGTGCTTTGCTTACTGCCTGCTATTACATACACACGCTACATATACACAGCTGCTAGAGCCGGGCAAAGCTTTGCCGGTGAATTGAAGGAATGTGTTTGTTGTTGCTTTTGCTACATACACACGCACAGCTTAGCCGTGTTTGCCGGTCGATTGAATTAGAAGGATGTTTTTGTTGTTGCTTTTGCTACATTCACACGCACAGTGCTCGGTTCGCTGGCTGCCTGGTGTTGGCCGGTATTTATTTCCATCCTTCTTCGGCTTGTGATGCGATGGGGAGGGACGCGAAAACATTTTTATTTTGTTTCATTCAGACATACGCAATTCGGTTGCACTGGGAGGTTAATGCCGGTGGGCGCAAATCGAATCAGTGCCGGTCGCGTTATCTTCTTGTACCAATGATGCTATGAAATTGACTACACGCCATTGGCACAGAGGCTAAATTTTGGGTGTAGATTTGTATCTTTTTTCAAAAGTTACCCTCTTTGAATCTTAAAAACAATCAATTCTAATGCAATGAATTTATTATTTTGTATGTTTGTTGAAACGAAACCTCTTTTCAACATTCTAATACAATAATATTTTCCTGAGGTGCTTTACTCAAAACACAAATATATTTTGAAAATGATATCATGAATAGTTGTAACAATTTTAAACTACTTTAAGCATTGTTTCGAAAAACACTTTCATCAAATAGCTTTCATAAATTCTTTACACTCCTATTTCAAGGCCTTTTTCTAAGTAAATTTTTACTGATTTTTTTTGAAATTTTCTTGTTCAATTTTTTGTCACGAATCAGGTAAAAAATCAGTTAATTCGAAATTTTTGTAAATTTTCATAGAATTTGTAACATATTCAAGCTTTAAAAAGTGTAATTTGAAGTTTTCTGGATAAATTATGACCACTATCTAGAAAGTGAAATTTTAAAATTCTACTTAAAAAAATAGTTCTGCTAGTCAAGCTACAAAAATACACCGTGCCATGCGTAAAGATGATTTGTAGATTTAATTTTAATTTCTGTCTTGTGTTTAAATCTTGAAGTTTAATTCACTGGAAAGTTATTATAATTAGCCTCTTTATTCATTTGAGTTGAGTTTTCAATTCAAAGTCAATTGAAGAGAGATCCGAGTTTTTTTTTCTAATTGCACAACTTATGATTTTCTCACCACACATTTTCTGAATTGTTGTATTCTGGCATAAAAATTTATTTATTTATTTATTGCGACATGTAGCGTAAGGTAATTTAATTCCTTTTGATTACTACACTTAGTTTTAAATGGTTTGATTTTGAAGATTTAATTTAAACTAATCTAACAATTCTCTTAGTGTTTTCTGGTATTTTATCTTACTGGTCCCCCCCCCATTGAAAAAAATAGTTTAAATAATAGTTCTGAATTTTGAATTTTGCGGTTGAGTCCCCGATCTTGGAACCAAAACTAAATTTACCCGGTTTTGGGTCTGAATTCCCTGTTATTTCCCGTTTTTCCCCGGTTTCGATCAAAAAACCATTCGTTTGATCGAAATACTTCCTATGAAGAATCTAAAGGTATTGAAATTGAAAAAAAATATCGTTTCTTTGTAGGAAATATTTCATTTTTATTCTTGGTATCTTCCATCGGCCAGCGCAAACTTTTTTCAGTCATGTTATTGATCTGTTTATCTGTTTTTCCCACGTATACTTCGACAAATCTGTATTTTGGGTGATTGCATCCTCCTCCTTTGATTTCCGCTACTTTTTGGCCCAAAACTGCTACCTTTTGAAAGAAACTGATGGCAATTTGGTGGATTCAGTTGTTTTGAAATTAACTTTATTATTTTTGTGCCACTAAAAACGTTTTTACTGGAATGTCGCTGCCAAAATTTGACAAAAACCAAGAAAACCATCATGAAATTGAACTTCAAGTATAATCGGTTAGTTAAATACGTGGGTTGCGTAATATACATATCTACAAGAATACTTTTTAAAGTTTTTAAAAACAGGGAAAACCAAAGTTTTTGTTTTGAAAATTTTAGTTTTTTTTTATTTAAATTATCAACGATTTTGCCAGTTATCGATTTAAATATGATGGATTTTGAAGGAAACTGTACAAACTATTTTTTTTTCTTTTTCTCTTGGATCGTAAATATCTCGAAAACGTGGTTATTTTAAAATTTGAAAAAAAAAAATAGATCGGGTAGTTATTTTAACAGGCAACAACATGCTATCAAAATTTGTGTATGTCCGATTGAACTGAATCTATTTCGGGTCATTTTTGAATTTCTCACACCCTGAGGTGCAAAACTCATCCATGATTTTTTGCAGAATTTTTAAGTAACGTTTACATGAGTAAATTGGACTTTTAGGTTTGTATGGGAAAATTTAATATTTTGTACTGAAAAATCAACATCATTTTTGTTTTTTTTTTCTGTAAAACCGAGCCTGCTTATGGTTTTTGTGCCAATTTATACGAATTTACGGTCTTGAACAAAGTTGTTTAGCGGAAAATTTCCTTGAGAAAATTTATAAATTGAGACAAAAACCTTTAGAAGGCTCGGATGCACAGAAGAAACAAAAATGATGTTGATTTTTCAGTACAAAATATTAAATTTTCCCATACAAACCTAAAAGTTCAAATTCACTCATGTAAACGTTACTTAAAATTCTGCAAAAAATCATGGATGAGTTTTGAACGAAAACGAAGCTTTTTACCCCAGGGTTTAAGAAATTCAAAAATGACCCGAAATCGACTTAGTCTTATGCCCTATAACTAAGAAATGAGCTGTTAGCAAAAGAAAGTGTACCATTTCTGAATCAACTAATAAGCTTTATGTGTTACGCTAGGTTTTTTAAACCCAATACTTTAAATAAATCTCCTTTTTTGAAACTAGTGTTTGTTCCAATGATCCGGAAATCAATCAAAATAAACTTTCAGGATGCGATTCTTGTAGGAAAAAATCTTATTTAACACTGCAGTATTACCAATCATCACAGCGTCGGCAGATTGTCATGCAAACGCTTCGGTAACTAGATTTATACATGCAAACTAAAGTTAAATGATATGGTTACAAGACGACGCAAGGCGACGTCTATCAGAGGTGATTGAGATGCCTGCTGATAGATTCTGAACGTCGATCACTCAGTTAACATTGGTTACTTGACTACAGACTTTTGTTGATTTTTGTATCGGTGAAGCTTTCAATCAGTTTGCTATCAGACGTCCAGAAGAGAAGATGAATGTATGTAATGTAATGAGCTGACAGAAACGTTACCAGTGCTACCCCCTAGAACCGGAGTGCCCGGGGCAATTGCCCCCATTCCCCCCCCCCTTCCCCTCCCTTAATCCTGCCTTGCACATTTATCTGGGATTACATTTGCCTTTAACATTTTGAACCTACAAAATCAAAATCTTTTATATCTCGTATCTGGCAGTTGGCACACGGGTTGGAAGGTTATGAAAGTTACCGAAAAAACACCGTCAATCAGTTATCTTCCCCTTTCCACCTAGTAGGGCCTCGGTGCATTTGAACCGCAGTAATTCTAAAAGTAATTTCAGTACCTATAAGGTCGTTAGAACGATGCATAACAATTTACAGGTTAAAAACTGACATAGTAACTTGGGGGAAGAATAAAGAAATGACGGATGATAGCTTTCAAGAGCCGATCAGTAATCATACCTATCAATGCTGAGTGTGGAAGGCTATGGACGTTGGAGGCGCCTCTCATTGCTGAGATACTCGAATGCTACTGGTATAAATTTGTTTTCACTCCGAAGCAACGGCGCTGTGTATTGGATATCAACACGATGCTAACTTAGTGACGAACGTTTCAATCGCACTAGCAACGAACGAAACAACATGACTGCTTTGCTTTAATCATCGAATTCTATTTGTCAGCTATCATTGAAAATGAGCGATTTCCAAAACACTGGTTTGTTCGTGTTGAAATTTTGTGTGAATTTATAATTTTATCCGTAATGTACATTATCTAGTTGGTAGCTTATAAATGAATGCTGTAAAGTTTCAATACCAGAGAAAATAATAATTTTACAAACATTACATCAACAACAGCTGTCTCACCTTAAACAGCTACTTCATTCTCGGCTGTATGTCGAGTTACGAGATGTGCTAGCTATACTCTCGCATAAATCATCAACCCATAAACTTATTTATCAATTAATTCGAGTTGCTTTTATTAGTAAGGCGATCGCAAGTAACCAACAGTGCCGCCACAGTGAAGGCGAAACCAAGAGCGTTGGAATTTCCAGGAAGCGTTAGCATAATAGAAGTAGTAAATATTTAACAAAAAGCCGCCCGCCCTGCCGCATTCACTTTGATGAAACAGCCAACAACGAACATTGGAGCACCACCGGTAACGGCCATGTTTTAAGCTTTCAAATCGTCGTGGTCGTCTTCAATGGTAATGATAATGGGTGTTGTTTGCATGCCTTCATTAGCACGAACAAATTGGCCGTGCAATGTTTACTGTATGTTTTGATTCGAATGCGATCCTTTTCCTCGTCTATTTTTATGCAATGTACTATTTTCTCACGCAGTATAGTTTTGTTATGTTTAGGAAGGATTGTTTACGGACGGCTTATCGCAGAAATCGGTCAGCATTTACGAATGACACATTCAATATTAGGTTTGGATTGGCGTTTGAAGAGCCTACTCCACAAAAAGTAATCTCATAACTGTAGGAAAATAAACATTGATAACTGCCCATAAAAAAGGCATTTAGACGCAATTACAAAAAAAAACAAGTGATCAATTACAACTTTTTCCGCACCTTCAGTGCGATTTGATTCTCGGAGACAGTAAATAACAGTAAAAAGTCGTCATCGCGGAGCAAACCTGATCCCAAGCCAGCTGTCGATGAAGTGGCTCTTAGAGCCGCATTAAAAAGTAAAGAAAATCTCGCGAAAGCTCGCTTCAATCAGAAGGCTTCGATCAAATGCGCCCAATAGGGCCCCGCTACGTAACTCAAGAAAGAAAAAAAAACTACATTAATTTATTGTATAGTCATGCGCCAGCAGGGAAATCACAACGGGTTGTTGAAATTGATGAAATTACTAGGATCTCGGTTATTCCGACACCGCCAATGACTTCTCTCTCTGGCTATCTTGGCAAGTATTATAAAGTGCTGTATAGTAGAGGTTGCATCTCACTAAAGGGTAGTTCTGTCTGGCTAAACGTGTTGTATAATATCAATGATGATGATAGTAGTTTCAAACGGAGGGAACACAAAAAAAAACCGATCGTTCATATCTCACCAAGGTGGAGTACCAGAGGAAAATGCGCGCTTTCGATTACATAAACTTTCATCACAATAGACAGTTTAGAAATGATTATGGACGCACCGTTTGATCAAACAACATTGATCGAATCAGCTTTTTTTTCTTTCGACTTCCTTTCTATTCCCAAAAAGTAAGAAGTTTTTAACTACACACATTTTTTCATATAAGTAATGGGTAATGTACACAGTCTTTTCTTAAAATATTTGACTTCTTGAAGACTATTAAAAAGGCTTTACCTTCATAAAGGTCAGTGAATTCAAGTAGAAATTATGCAACTATTGGGAAAATTTTCTACTAAAACATTCTTGTCGTTTGTATTTTTCATGATTTATTGAAATTTCAGTCATAATGCTCTTTTGTAGTGAGGTGTATTATTTTAGCAGTTTTTCTAAACCTTTCAAATACTTTTCGCAAAAGACGATATAAATCATGCTACAGAGTTGCTTTGAGTTGCCGACATTTCTATTTTTCAATACTCAAATTGGTAAAGACAAAATGCTTCCAAATTCTATCTCCAGAAGCACTTTTACCGAAAGTTACATCGTACGGAGTCCTTAAAGTAATGATTTTTCATCGTAAAACGCCTGTTTAGAAACTAACGTTGCCACAATTTTTTCAGCACGTATCCGGGCCGGACAAACCGTGCAATTTTTATATAAAAACCTGGCAAAATCCAGGCATTCGATTTCAAATTGACGACCATAAATCCGGGCAATATCCGGGCAAATTTTGTCAAACCTCAGAAATTCCTCAACAAAAATCATGAAAAAATATGAAATTTTTTTTCCGTCAAAACTCAGCGATTGATTTTGAACCGTATTTTAGGCTGCCAAAAAACCTTTCATGATTCTGTTTATAAAACTTGCTTAAAAAATTTCGTTTTGGAGGCGTTTGTTGTATTTTTTTTTTGTTTAATTTGCCAAATAAAGTGAAACAAATTCCGGCAAAATCCGGGAAAATCTGGATAAAACCGGGCAATCTGGCAACCTTATTATAAACCAACTAGGAATAGGCATTGGACCTTTAACACTAGAAAGACCGCACCAGTCAAAATGACTGGTTTGACACTTTGTTTGTTGAATATCTTTCAAATACTTCGTTTTAAAAATTCGCAAAAAAATACGACTTTTCATGAATTTTGAATCTTCACAAAACTGTGTATTTTTTATTTTACTAGCTCTTTTAATAAGCGAGAAAAATTTCGCCATGGACACTTGGACCGTGACCAGTCAAAACGACTGGTAAAATTCAAACCCTATAACTCAAACAAGATAAAAATTTTCGCATGATTTTGGTTTCATTTGCAATCTACATTCAAGACAATGGTCCCTAGTTGATTTATGGTGGGCAGAAGTGTTTCATTCGTTATAAAATTATTGATTTTCGCTGCGAAGCCTTGGAGATTTGTAGAAAAAGTTATCGGATTGCCCGCTGTGTGGCGCTTCAATTACTTGACTTCCAATTTTTTTGGTCTGTTTTGTTGCTCAACTATAATCAAATTTTCTGTCAAAATTTGGCGAAATTTTATCAAGATTTGTAAAAAATATGTTACAGGGTGGCTACAACTTTTTCATTTTTAAATTCCCGGTTTTTTCCCGGTCATAGATTCAAGGTTTTCCAGGCTTTGATGATCTGAAATTTTCAATTTATTTCATTGATATTGTTGTTTCATCACATTCATATAATTGAACATTAAGATGAACCTGATTCTGTTTTAAGGTTTTTATCACCTTTTCTTAAAATGTTTAAAAACATCCAACGGAAAATCGTTATGGGTATAAAAAAGCTGGAACTGTCGACACTCTAATGCATTTAAAATCAAATTCCCAAAATAGCTTAAAATGTTGTGTTAAATAATTTCAATTAATCAGTCGTGTCAAAAGAGTCACAAATAAATACAAAAAATCAGCTATCATTATAACCATTTTACGAACCAAAAATATTTTAACAAGTTCAATGAAAAATTATATTGTTTTAAAGTTACAGATACCAAGTGTGTCATTACTGTTCACAAAATTCAGATCTCTGAGAATTTAAATTTTTTCTGAATTGCATTCAATCTCATAACTAGCTCGTCAATGTTAATTCAATTAAAATGTTTATTTCAATTGTGGTACATTCAGTAATAGATGCAATTTCAAGCGTATTAAATTATTGCTAAAAAATTATCATACAGATTCTCAGATAATTGTTCAAAGTTGCATATTTTTCAAAATTTTACTAAAATTTAAGTAAAATGATAGTAGTTATGAACTTTTATTTAAGGTATGTTTAGTTATATAAACTTATCTTTTATGATTAAAATGTCAATAACCAACAAGATCTTAAAAATATGCCGCTCTACATAACATATGAAATGTCAAAACGAATATACCCCATAAATAATGAATAGTAATTTTTCAAAGATCACAAATCTTATTTAGATGCAGTGTTAAGAATTCATTAGAAATATTGAAAACAATCAAAATTATTATCTCACAAGAAATCAAAGTAATTTTGATCATAATCATCATGATCTTACCAACTTGCCTTCTGTTTTAACCCGAATTTAAAACCCAAGTTAAACGAAAAATATTTTCTTTACAGTTCAATAAATTCTTTTTAAATTTTTAATTCCTTGTTTAAGTAATTTTTTGAGAACAATTATCAGAACTTTTTTGCATCATAACTCCAAAGTTCTCATTACAGAGCTTGGAAATCTCAATTTAGAATTTTCATTGCGAAAATTCAAAAATAATACCGACAACAAGTTGAAAAGTCTAGAATTAACATGTACAGTTTTGGGGATTATTTATCAGCATATAAAAGTTTAAGATAGAAAATAAGAACGTTACAATAAACTGTGTCGATTTTTGGTTATTCTTGAATTTTTCAAACTCCAGGGTCTAAAAAGCTTCATATTAGTTAAAAACTCATTCATGATTTTCGCAGAATTTGTAAGGTAACGATTACATGAAAAAACATGAACTTCTATGTTTGTCGCGGCAAATTAAATATTTTGTCCTGAAAAATCAACGTCATTTTTGTTTCTTCTATCAATCCAAGCTTACTCATGGTTTTTGTTCCATTTTAAGTTGAATTGATTGTTTTGCAATACCATGCCATACCGCAAAAGAAATACCGCAATTGCTGATAACTGTTTTGATAGAAATTATGGTTTCTAAATTTATGATAATACGATCAAAATTCGTATACCAACACACATTAGAAAACATTCATTGTTAAATTTTATAGCGTAGAAAAAATTTAACTAACAATTTAAGAGTTAAAATCGGTTGAAACTCGAATCTGTACTATTTCAAAACTCTGAACACTGAATCCAGAACCCATGAATTTGAAGTTCAAGATTTAATTTTCATATATAATTTTAGAAATCAGAGATCAGTTTCTTCAATCAGTGATTTAGAATAAAGCTGTATGGAATATTCGGGCCTAATGTTAACCAAATTTTTAATTTGTCGAATATTCAGCAGACCAAACAGTTGCGCCACATATTCGGACGAAATTGTCGCAAATTTTGAAAGAAACTTAAAAAAAACATGGTCATTTGTTTGAAGTTTTAAGTAGTCCTGTAGAGCATTTCTAAATTCCCTGCTGCATACGACCCCTTATACGGTTTCGGTTTTCAATCTACAGTTCCTAAACGTTATGCAGTACTGCAAAACGCTGCAAACTAATAATATAATTTGAAAAATATCTCATTTCTTACACTTTTCGAATAATTCAAAAAATGGTTTGGCATTAATTTTTAAGTTAGAGGTGAATTTAATTATTTCCATCGACAATTTTTTCCTCAACTTCATGCAGTAGCTTTGTTATGCAGGAGCCAGTTCATTTTTACTTTTATTCAGTTAACCCTTGAATCTAAAAAAATGAGGTTGTAGAAAAAAAAATAACAAATTTGGATTCAGCGCCCTCAAATTAGTCAAAATTACCTCCTAAACCTTTGACACCTTGAAAAATTTTAAATTTCGTTGTCTTGTTTTATCAAACAAAGAACAAAAAACAAGAAGTAAAAACAATAATTTTGTTTTTTTGTTTATTTGTTTAAACAAAATCTTTTTTAGCATTTAAATACCTACAATGATATTTTTCTGATGGAATTCATTTAAAAAAGAAATTTATTAAGCTTCGTTTCAGTCAGATTATTTGTGATCTGGTCAACAAAATCTGGATATAAAATATAAATTTTAAAGCTGTTTTCCTTACTTTTGCAGCCGTTTGCGCTCAATCTTGACGATGTTTCATACGACGTAATAAAAGCTCACTTGAAATTTTGAGTGTGGTACCATGCAATGTTGAATGATAGTAACAATTTTGAAATATCTTAACACGATCTCATTAAAAAGTTCTCATAAATTCTTTACGGTGTTACTAAAAAGTCCTATTTCAAGGGTATTTCAAGTAAATTTTCACTGCAAATTTATCAATTTTTCTTAAAATATTTTGTCACCGATAATTTAAAAAATCAATTCATCTGATTTTCATATGTGATGAAAGAAATTAGAGAAACATGAACTATCAAAGAACGAAAGAACATAAGCCGTAAATATCATGAAAATTTCGAAAAAGATACAACGGCTCACCGACAGGACTTGAACCTGCAATCTCCGCTTCGGTACAACGGCGCGTTAGCCAATTCCACCACGGTGAACGTGATGGAACCGGCGAACACGAGCAATCGAGCTCTGCCGATCAACTGCTGGACCTTCTATCGAAACACCATGTATATCCCGCATGTGATCTTTCCCTCTATTGATCTCTCTTGTTTCTCTAACCCCACCCATCGACTCGGGATTTTAGCCTTTCTTTCGTTCTTTGATAGTTCATGTTTCTCTAATTTCTTTCATCACATATGAAAATGTGATCATTTTCAGGTACAAAGATGTACCAAGCGATTTCATAACATCAGTATTGACTGATCTTATATTTTGGCAGGGACAGCTTCTCAAAATATCAACCAATAGGGTAACGGACGTATTTTGGACCAAGGGACCTATTTTGGACCACCTTGTTTAGCTTTCTTATCAAGCAACTAATAATGAAAAAAAAAATAGTGCAGCCCATGAGGTGCCCGAGCTTCAACAATATTTGCTAAAAAATTTCATGATTTTTTTTTATAAGAGAGCTAGACAAGGTGGTCCAAAATTGGTCCTCTGGTCCAATATAAGTCCGTTACCCTACTTGGTATACATATAAAATTACCATGATTACTTGATTGAACAAGCAAAATGAGAGTACTTACCTTTTTATCATATTACATGACATTTATCACACGTTTTTGCACTCAGATACCTACCCATTACACCACATTGTTAGGCTGCTCGAATATTCAAATTTATCTTGATTTAAATGTAAGCTATCAATCATAGTTGCTAGAAACGAGTAGTTTTACAACTAAAATTTGCCATTTTATTGCTTATAATCCCAAATATAAATAAACTGAACGCTAATATAATAAATGAGTCGCAGATTGGTTGCAGCAGAAAGCTGTTCACTCAAAATTGAGAATGATATTCAACACGATTCTAACTGTGACACTCCTAGCCAATGTAACATTGGCGCTACAAGTGATGTACGAAGGATTCCAGCAATTCAGCGGTTTTGAAACAATAGAATTTGCTGTACGAATAAGGAAAATTAACCGTACAACGACAGCTGCGACTGGAAAAATTATTTTTAAAAAGGAAATAGGCGCAGATTGCAAGGTAGAACATATAGAAATTTGACGACATACAAGGTCATATTATTAATTGCTTCCTCCACTACAGTTTACCATGCGCTTCTTCCACAGTCCGTTGGGCAATCAACAGTTCATTTACTATCCGATGAAAATTCCCGAATCCGATGTGTGTTTTTTCTTTAAGTTTATTTATCCTGATTATGTGGATTATTTCAAGGACTACCTTACCAACTTACCAAAGGTTGGTGAATGCCCGATTAGCCCTAGAGTAGTGGAGCTGAACAATCATATAATGAATATAAGTATGTTCCCGAAATATATGCCAGCGGGTTTGTGGAAGGCAGTCCTGACTGGGGAAGGTCTTGGAGATAACCTTACTTTTGAACTTACCGTAAACATGCGCGGGGACAACTATTACGGGGGATGATTCGTGGACCCTAAGGGTCAATCGTCATCTTCGGAAGTGTGAGTCTCGTTGCTAAAGGTTCAGTTTCAGTTTCAAGCCCCTTGAAAACAGCTTGAATGTTCGAGAAATACACAATAGTATCTATATCAGCTTATCACGAAGAAAATATTCTAAATCTTAATTTTCGTAGCAAATACTCTTAAATTCAATAGAGATCAATAGAGGGAAAGATCACATGCGGGATATACATGGTGTTTCGATAGAAGGTCCAGCAGTTGATCGGCAGAGCTCGATTGCTCGTGTTCGCCGGTTCCATCACGTTCACCGTGGTGGAATTGGCTAACGCGCCGTTGTACCGAAGCGGAGATTGCAGGTTCAAGTCCTGTCGGTGAGCCGTTGTATCTTTTTCGAAATTTTCATGATATTTACGGCTTATGTTCTTTCGTTCTTTGATAGTTCATGTTTCTCTAATTTCTTTCATCACATATGAAAATGTGATCATTTTCAGGTACAAAGATGTACCAAGCGATTTCATAACATCAGTATTGATTTCAATTCATCTGATTTTTTTGTAAATTTTTACAAAAATCATAAAATATTCATGCTTTTTAAAAGTGTACTTTGAAATTTTCCCATCGCTTTCTATTTAACTCTGCAAATTTTAAATGATGTCGATTTTTGTTATTAAGCTATAAAAACCAAAAATACATCGTTTCGTGCGTAAAGATGATTAGATTTATCTTTAATTATCTTTAACTCTTGAATTAAACACTATCACTAGAATATATAATGTAAGTCCCTTTTTACATTTCCAAGTTAGCAATAAAGAGTTCAGAATTCAAAATTTAACTTCAATTTACTTGTTTTTATATGATTGGTAGTTTTAAAAAAATGATTGTAATGACATGCGATATTTGAACAAATTTAAGGGATTTTTTGAATTATTCATCTCATTCTCCGAGACAGTTTTAAGATCTGGGTTCCGGAGAAAATTGAGTTTTTTTTTTAAATTCAAAGGTGATTCAAGAGAGATCAGAGTAATTTTTTAATTTCAAAACTGATGATTTTCTTACCACATATTTTTTAGCTGTTGAATTCTTACATAGATATTTAAACTATTATATTAAATTTCGGGTTGAATTCCTGATCTTGGAACCAAAACTAAATTTTGGTGGTGAAAATTTTCCCGGTTTTTTGACTGAATTCCCGGTTATTTCCCGGTTCGATTTCCAATTCCCGGTTTTTTCCCGGTTTTCCCGGTTCTGTGGCCACCCTGTATGTTAGATTTAATACATGTCCATTCGAGTTATTGTGTAATTTTAGGTGATAATTATCTTTTATACTGAACTAGTATGAGTAAAATAACTATGAATTGTGTACTCATTACATAATTTAAATGATACACATCGCGAGGAGGGGGGATAATAAAAAATAACGCGAAAAAACAAATAGCCGAGAATACTCAAATTGGGTTCGTGGTAACACAACAGTGTTGCCAGATATTCTGGATAAGAATATCAAAGTACTCCTTGAGAAATGAGTACTTTCCCAGTTAGGGAATAGAAGAAGTGGAAAGTGACAATTAGCTATCGCTGATTAATAAAGTTGTATTCTAATGGACGAAACAGGAATAAAGATAACTCTATTCCATCACTGAAACCTGCGTTTTCAACAAGTGCAAAGCAAAATAAGTTGTGACAATCGATGGAGATTTATTAAAAAATAATATAGATACTAAAAGCACTCATTAAACTGGAAATTCGATGTTGAAAGGATAAGTTTTCATGGAAACAGACTTCGAAAAGTTGACCATTTATTGCTTAATCAACAGTAATACGATAAGTCGCTTTTGATTTCGAATTCTGTTTCGCTCTCAAAAATAATGCTTTTAAGTTATTAAGGTGTTTTCACTCGTTCAAGCTTTGAAAAATCACGATACATTTAGGCATGAAACCAACGATTATTTAGTGGCTTTAGCCATTTTTGGCGCCCCAAACACGGCCCTGCAGCATCAGCGCAATCGAAGTCTGCGTCAAGTCTGCGCGCGTTCATATAAATTTATGAATATCTGGCGAAAACATAACGTTTTACAACCCATTTGAATTCGAGATGGCAAGTGCGTGAAACCAAGCAACATAAGGAAGACGCTAAACGCCGCGTGAAGCCTCAAGCCAAGATGGATGTATGAGATAGTTGTTGTTGTTGTTATTATTACTGCTCGATGTTGTAATCACGCTCATAATATCTTCAATTACGTCAACACCCCAGAAGAGTGCAAAACTCTTTCCACTCGAATCAATTCATCTCGGAACTAAAAGCTGCCAGCTAAGCGGATAGGCGGCTGGCTAATTTTCACTCTCAGATTCACTCGGCTGCTCACTCAGCCTAGCGGGCAATGTTGATTAACATAAAACCACCGGCCAGAGCGCCGCGATTTAATATGCATTGGATCGATTTGTATTTATGAAGTTACCGGAAATTGTGGTACCAGCTCTAGGTACTCGCTCGACGACGCGATGTGCTGGTTTGTTTCCAAGATTTCGGTTTCAGCAACTTCTTTTAAAATTACATGTGCTGGAAATGTTGGCATTGGGATCGATTGAGGAAAGGTACGTCGTCGTTTTATAGAAATAGCTTACCTTGTTCGTATGGAAATTTAATTGGAGTGTATGGAAGAGCCCAAATGACATGCTGTTAGAGGCAACTATTTTGCTATTCCAACATTGGAAAGCCGTCAACACGTTTATACCTGGGGAAAGGTTCCAGTTGCACATTTTAATAATTTATTGAGTTTTCCTTTACACCGGAAGACATGGCAATTATTGAAAATTAATCTTGAAATGTTTCTTCTGGAATACAATAACTTTTTTTTTTATTTTTGAATTTCAATCATGCTGTACTGTTCGCAACGTATCTGCTAAATAATACCGATTTGAGCATAAGGTATGCATTTGAATGGTAATTTCCAATCATAATCTCCTTTCGGATAATGAGCTAATGATGAAGAAAAAGCCTTCATGAAGTTATCCAAAATTGATAAATTCATTCCAATGATCAAAACCTCATCATCAACGTCACATAGGTTGATGACATGACCAAGCGACCAAACATTATTTTGCATTCTGCGTCCATCCATTGGGTATTTATGCTTTAAGAATTTGTTCAGGGATAGTTGAAAGTGTATTGTTTACATTATATTTTTCTATTTGTCAATCTAATGTGTGTATGTAAGTACCGGAAGCCCGATCGCCAAGATCCAACGATTGAAGGCTAAGGCTGAGGCCAAGGCCGCTGGTAAGGAGGAACCTCCAGCGAAGAAAACCAACCGCCTGCGGCAGGGTGCCAACACCGTCGTCAAACTAGTCGAGCAGAAGAAGGCTAAGCTGGTTGTGATCGCTCACGATGTTGACCCCATTGAGCTGGTCATCTACCTGCCGGCTCTGTGCCGTAAGATGGGTATCCCGTACTGCATCATCAAGAGCAAGTCCCGACTGGGAACGTTGGTGTTCCGTAAGACCTGCACATGTGTTGCCCTGACGCAGGTGGACAACTCCGACCGCGCTAATCTGTCCAAGCTGGTTGAAACCATCAAGACCAACTTCAACGATCGCTACGAGGAGATCCGCAAGCACTGGGGAGGTGGTCTGCTCGGACCGAAGAGTATGGCCCGCATCGCCAAGCTGGAGAAGGCTAAAGCTCGGGAACTTACCCAGAAGACGGTGTAAGTTGTAGATTTCCCGTGCCCTAACCGATAGCTGTTGTAATATCTTGTGTAAGAACTCGTGCCGAATTCTTTCGATGTTGAAAGAAGAGGAAGAAAGAGAAATAAAATCAGAAAGCTTGTAACTATGCATGAGACAATCACAAATAAGATCGAAGAGTGGCGGAGCATACATGACCCTTTCCTCCGACCACAGAACGACCGGGTTCGAGGTGAACAAAAAGAAACAGCACAGCAATTAACTCTAAACTTACCGCGTTACTCCCAAGTTAGCAAAATAAAGAATTACAGATAACATTTACTTATTTATTAGTTTTTTGTACTCACTCTAGGGTTAAAACTTATCCTCTATGTGTATGTGTGTGTGTAATCGTGTGAAGTCTATCCCACGGCGGACGAATCTCGGTGTTGCCTATCCGGATAGGATCCAAGCTGCGAGTTTCGACCCCTTCTGGGTCTCTTCCACCCGTTTGGTACGCCGCTTGACTTTTATGCAGTAACTTGCATCGAAAACCACAAGCCTACGAGCACCAGAACAATCGTTTAGTTTCTTTCCGGGTCATTTAAAACGAATACCCCTCTTACCGATCTCTATTGCTCTATTGCTGCTGAACTGTGAAAAGAAATTGGTTTCTGCTTTGGCGTAAGTTGGCTACCCTCATTTCATTTCACTTACTTTGCCCTTGACAAAATGGAGTTTGAACAAACTTTCAAGGAGCCGCGCTCAGTATATGTAAAACGTCTTCACTTCGCGCTTGATCAGCAACAATAGAACGAGAATATCTGTTGGACCCCTACACAAGCTCGATTGTGTTCGTCAATTCAGAATTGAGTGCCTTGAACTAATTAGTTCGATCATGTTCTTGACGTTGGGAGTCCTACCTGGTTGCCAGATGATGTTCTTTAGAACTTACGTGAATCGGTGGGCGTAGATCGGATATCGGGCAAAATGTGTTAATTTGATCATGACATTGTTTTGAGGTTATTGTTTTGAGTTGCATTCCGGTATTGTAGTTTGTCGACAACTCGATCGGCTGTTTTGTAAATTTTTCTCTATTGGGTGCTCATATTTTTGGCGTTTCTCCAGTGCGCACGGGCGGAGCCTATGCACGGCGTATGCGCACGATCAGTTGACTATTGACAACAACCGATCTAGATTTGGGCCTAACTGTGTGTTGTTCTGTTGTGAAGTGTAATGATAAAGATGTTACAATATTTTTCAGTCTGCGACTCTTGTTTTGCCTTTGGGAGGGACAATAACCATTTCCGAGGACGGCACTTCTCCCCCTATGCCGATTGTGACTTTGAAGCAGGTCACAAGCTCTTTAAACATAAAAAAAAACTAAGGATAGTTTTAAGATAAGATTAAGTAATCAGTCTGTATGACATTAAATTGCCGTAGACAGTGACCAATAAATAATGAAAATTGAAAAAAGGTGTAACTCAAAGAGCAATGACGTAAATTTGTCGTGCGCAAATTTCAGAACGATCCTCAACTCCTTTCAACGGGGCGTTGGGAAACCACTAAGAACCGTACTGTCAACGGTGAGTTTTGTTATTGAATGATAAATACTAAGCAAATCTGAAAATCGCCAGAAGAACAAAAGAAAAATTGTTCTACAGTGAACGAAACAAAAATAGTTCCACTATGTATTTTGCTTTCTTTTTTTTTTTCATTTCTGAACTTTCTTTCACAAATCCTTAACCTAAGTACAACATATTCAGTATTAAACATTCATACATTATTTTTGCTAAAATATGAATGATCCAAAATCACCAAAATTTCATCCAAAATTTGGTTTAAATTGATCAACGGATAAATCAAGCATGTATTTTAAAGGTTTTTTAATGGGTTTTAAGAGATTTTCCTCTAGGGACCATTCAAATATTACGTAACCCAATGTTGTTTATTTTAGACTCCCCCTCCCCCATGTAACACATCCGTAACACATAGTGACATTTGAGCTATAATACTTAATCGAACTGCTTAATTTCAGGGTAGGTAAAAATCAATGGTTTAAAAAAAACGAATTGGATTTTTTTTATTTAAATCGGATTTTTTTTATTTAAATCAGATTTTTTTATTTAAATAGGATTTGTTTTATAAATTTGAGGAAAAAAATAATAGCATCCGAAGGTTCTTCCATCATGTGATAAAGCTGAGTTGTTTGATTCAGCTTTATAAAGGCTGTATAGGTGTAACATTCATGATTCATAATTTTTAACATTCATCAAAGACCAATGCTTTTCAAACTAAATCCTTATAGTTTCTACTTTGTATCTTACGATTCGAAACGATTGACGATTGTCTTGGAAAATCTGGTTAAATTCTTTTGTGAGCCTACTCCTTTGTAATGCACGTTTTCCACTGTCCCCGTCTAATTTCATAGTTTTATACAATTTTTTGAAGTTTTTTTTAAAATTAAAATGGTTTATTTCAGTAACAAATGAGTGATTCCTTTGCTGAATAAAAATACTATCGAAATTCACTAAAACGAGTTGGTATTTAGCATTCAATTACCCTTCTTCTTCTCTTGATTCAGAGAAATCCAAAGATCAAACAAATAGGATAAGTTTTAATTAATAACTTTTAAAACGTTGAGCGTCAAAATTTAAATTGCGATTGCATGAAAAATCTGAAGATTCTATAAAAAAATAAAAGAAAATTGACTTCAGTTTGCTTGAAAAAATGACACAATTCTTATTATTTGATTTAGTGATCTTAAAATTTCCAAGACTTTCACACCAAGTACTTATTCCTTGACCAAAAAACAGCACATCTTAGTTAATCCTAGATAGTCTAAAACGGATATAATTTCCGTCTAATAGCAAGAAAGTGCGGCCATCTCTGACTATTTTTGAATGAGGAGTCCGTATTCTGAATTCGAATTCAGCCTACAATCTTAAAGCTTTCTTTTTTACATTTAAACGTAAAATTTTAAGAAATTTTATGGAGATGAAGTGGTTTAGGAGTTTGAAAAGAAGTTCAATGAGCTCATTGAATGATCGGATTATTTTTAGAATGTTACCAATATCTGAAATATTGCTTATTAGACAACGAATTGGATTAATGTCAACTTTGAGATATCTTAAAAAAATGTGAAAGAACGTTGATCCCCCTGAACGATTTTTTTTAAATATCTAACAAAAACCTTGTAAATCTGAATCAAATCCAAGCATAATTGCAAAAACATACAAAAAAAAGTAAAAGAAAATACATGAAACTTAAATTTTACATCCGAAGCATTTAAATTGTATCTAAGGATTAAAAATAAAGATATTAATTTTTTAACTACTTAACTCTAAATAATCGTTTTTGGACGCAAACATTAAAACTTGTCAAAGAGAAATTTGAGTTTTCGATTTCATTTGGCAGAAAATGTGAGCAAATAATTCAATAACATCTGGGCATCCTGGCATCCGGGTAGTTATTACCCAACATAAAAAAACGAACACACACATATAGGATCTCAGTGAAACTTTATGTTTCTTTGAAGAGATCTAATTTCTACTTAAGACTAAGGCGTACATCTTTCAAGGATATAATGGCTAGCATCTTACTAATGCTATCACCACCAGCCCACAGAAATAGTATGTACTAGGGGAGATGAGGGCATAACGAGCACCCGAGGCATAATGAGAACTACGCTTTTCTACGAAAGTGCGTATTTTCTTAAATAAATTTTCATGAGGATTTGTTTCGTACTTCCTAAAGTATTAATTTTTCACAAAAAAAGGAATCTCCTTATCATCTTTACAGAGATATTTAAAAAAAACTAGCTTGGTTCTCAAGTTACGAAAATATTATAATTTTTGAGCACCACGAAATAAGCTCTTATGATCTTAAAATAACCTTGATCTATAATATACGCACTGCAACATGATGTACACATTGTTTCTCAATTTTTACCATCATAAAGTTTTTGATTTTTCACTTTTATCAATTTTAAAACACGTTTTCACTTAAATTTGTTGACTAGGGGCATATAGAGCACCATATTATCGAGGCATAATGAGCATTTTCTGCCGTAGAATATAGCAGCGAATTAAAATTGATTTATAGCGCCACACCTTGACTAGTTTTCATCCGACAATTTAGCCTATTGGTAAGGTGTCGGAGAGGTAATCAAAAGACTAGAGTTAGATTTCTGTTCGAGGTGATTTTTTCCATTCACAATTCATGATCGATTTTTTTATTGTTACATTATACGGCTAGTAGCATCATCCTCCGAACAAAGCACTTAATGTATGAGCGTGCGTGAATTGTTTGTATTCTAGAAACAGACCTAGATTATTTTGTTATTGCTTTGTTTGATGAATCTACGACTCACCTGTCCTCATCGAATTGAATTCGCTGCTAGATTCCCCGGCAAAAACGCACATCTTGCTCTGATTAATGGTGCTCATACTGCCTCAGGGGGGGTTCTCATTATGCCTCCACAGTGGCTGGTTTTCAGCTTTTAGCAAAATTTTTCAAAATGCATTTTTTAACGTTTTCATCTAGTTTTTCACGTTTCAGCCCGTTAGGGAATAGGCTTTTCAAGTGTCTGAACACGAAACAATAATGTAACCTCCATATTATAGCTATTTTCTATGGTTAAATTATGCCCCCATCTCCCCTATGTATGCCATGACCCGGACTCGATCTAATGACCTCTGACTTAGGAGACTTAAACGATATCCTGCATTCCACATCAATTGAAAAATCTGATAAATCTGTTATTTTATCAATTTTAAAAAGAAATATCGGTCCAATACTTAGCTCAACTATTCGGTGAGCCGAATATTAGGCTTAACGGTTTTTGGGTGATATTCGGCGAACACGGTTGTGATCTAAATCTTAAGCAATCTACACATTATTTTTTTTCTACTTTTATGAACATAAAGTTTCATAATTCAATATACATTATGTTGTTTAAATAAATTTGAAAAATAGTTCTGAAGAAAATTTACTTTTAGATGATCCAAAAATGAGGCTTTCAGCTTTTGCAGGAAGTCTAAAAAATTCAAATATGAATTTACTTTTAGATTTTTCTCTCCTTCGGTTAGGCACCACCATTAGACTGAGTCGATTTGGGGTCATTTTTGAATTTCTCAAACCCTGGGATCTTAAAAGCTTCGTTTTGGTCCGAAACTCATCCATGATTTTTTGCAGATTTAAGTAACGTTTACATGAGTAAATTTAAAATTTTATGTTTGTATGGAAAAATTGAATATTTTGTACTGAAAAATCCATATCATTTTTGTTTCTTTTGTGGAATCGAGCCTGCTAATGATTTTTGTGCTGAACAACTTTGTAGAATATCAGAACTTCCTATCTTTTTAGACAAAAAAGTTATTAGCTGTTTAACAGGTGTATGTCTTTTTGAATTGATAAACCATGAATTCAATTGACACCACTGCTTGTGCCCCACGAAGTATGGCATGAAAAGTGGTCTTGCAATACTTCGCTAGGCACCCAACAGTGGTGTCAATTGAATTTCTTGTTTATCAATGACAAAATACATACACCTGTTCAAGAGCTAATAACTTTTTTGTCTAAATAGATGCGAAGTTATGATATTCGACAAAGTTGTTCAGCGGAAAATTTCCTGTAAGAAATTTATAAAATGGCACAAAAACCATTAGCAGGCTCGGTTCAACAGAAGAAACAAAAATTATGTGGATTTTTCAGTACAAAATATTCAATTTTCCCATACAAACCTAAAATTTCAAATTTACTCATGTAAACGTTACTTAAAAAATCTGCCAAAAATCATGGATGAGTTTTGGACCAAAACAAAGCTTTTAAGACCCCAGGGTTTGAGAAATTCAAAAATGACCCCAAATCGACTCAGTCTAACCACCATCAACTTTTTTTTTTGAATATAAGTGTGGTTGATAAAAAAAAAGGTGATTACTAGGGATTGCAAAAATAATAAAAAAAATCTGCAAAGCTCACTGACTAGCGTTTTAAATGATAAAAGCAATGCATTGTTGAATTTATTGAATATATATTGTTGAACAGTTTCTAAGTTAAGGTTGCCAGAAATTTTTCAACATGTAACCGGGCTGAGCAAATTTGGGCTATTTTATTTTAAAACCTGGCAAAATCCGGGCATTTGACTTTAAAATATCAACCGAAAATCTAGCAATATCCGGGCACATTTGATCAAAACCCAGGAATTACTCAATAAAAATCAAGAAAAAAAACTTTAAAAAATAGTTTTGTTTGTCAAAACTTATCAGAAGATTTAAAATCGTGTTTTAGGCTTCCAAAAAACCTTTCATGATGAATTTTATAAAACTTGCTCAGAAAATGTCGTTTGAACGCATAAATAAAACATTTGTGTAACACAATTTGTTTTTTTTGCATGGTTTTATGTGTGTAAATAAATCCGGATTTCTTTAAATGGGCCTGACCAGACATTACCCTAATTTTGTATTAAATTTCATTTTATCCTCATTTGTTCAACATATTCATTCGATTTTTTGGTCGGACTCTTCAAAATTGTTTCCCGTACATTTGAAATAATTTCTTTACACTTCTGCTTATTTTAAAATTTGATTCAGCATAGCGTGTATCTGATGAAGTTTTGAATATAATAAATTCTAGGCCAGTTGTAGGACAGGTGTTAAGCATCAATCTCTAGTTTCGAAATAAGAATTCAGAAAAAATCTATCAACATATGAATGCAACGTTATCAAAATTTTTAATTTAACTAACTTATTCTTACATCCAGACTTTCAGGTTTATTTTTTTTTCTTAATCCTTCGTTTCATAAAGTAACAAATTTGCAACAATTAATGTATGAAAAAAAGTGAAAAATCGTTATTTATTTCAATTTTTTTTCTTGATGTACACATCATTTCCAACTGATTAAAATTATTTTTAAGGGAAAATAAAAAATCATGAAATGAAGGGTTAAGACTCGTAAAGAAAATGCACTAAGGTATGAAACATATAATTCTTACATTATTCAACGCAAACATAGCTAATTTTAAAAAATAATCTAACCTTTACATTTATTTAAGTTTTTTTTTATTTAAAACACATTTTACTATACACACATCCGTTAGCTAATAAATAGTTTCTTCTGTTTATTCACGAGAAATTTTTTTTGCTATGTTTCGTTATTTTAAAAAACGTACAAAATATTTTGGGATTGAAACTGGAACGCTGAAATAGCAAGCACTGCTGAGCCAGAAAATTCTGATTTTTGAAAAAAAAATTTCGATTTTTCTCCGTTGTTGCCTTACGGAATGTAAAGTGTACTCTGAAATGTTAAGCTTCTGAGAGAAAAATTATTCATGTTGAAATGAATGAACTTAGGAATTCAATAGATTTATATATGAGAAAAACAATTCATACAGAATTTTCCCGGTTTTGATTCGAGATTCCAGTTTTTTCCCGATTCCATTTGCAATTCCCGCTTTTCCCGGTTCGCTGACTACCCTGTGAGAGTGAAAAACCCTTTTAGCTTTGATTAAGTTTGACAGAAATATTACGGAAATACTCAAAAAAAAAAAATTGTCTTGATTGACCTATTTTTACGGCAACGACTCTTGCTTTGAAAAATGCATATTTAGATACTTTTATAAACTATTGAACAAAAAAAAAATCAAAACAATGAACTCATGCTTCAACTTGAGAAGAAATTAGGCATGATGGGAAAAGAATGAGAACACCATCGAATTTGTGAGTTAATAGAAAAATAAATATATAGTAGAATTATCAGATACATCTTTGAATAGAGTGCTTTTATTTTGAAGTTCGAGTAAAATAATTAGTCGTTTGAGCGATAAGCTCAATTTGTAAGAACTTACCCATATTTTACTTTTGTTGACACTGCACTGCAAAGTACAACGCTTATAACATTTCAAACTTGTCTCAGAATATTTAAGAGAAAATAGACGAAAACAACAATTCTGACCTCTGACATGCATCTGAAATGAACCCTAATTTCTATTTTTAAGCTGAATTCTGATTTTCATTCCTGAATTTCATCTTCAAATTCTGTTTCGGAATTTAAAAATCTGAATCCTTAAACAGGATTTCAAAAATCATTAAGCATTGATAAGCAGGGCCGGATTAAGCCATCGGGGGGCCCGGGGAAATTTATCTCGGGGGGGGGGGCCCATAATTCGATTTTTTTTTCAAATGCTACCCAGAAAATACAAAAGCTTTTAAACGTGTTAAAAAACTGGAGATGAGTTCAGTATACTATCTTCAAAAAGCCATGTTGTCTGCGTAGAAAATAGCTTCTAGTATCTTCAAATAAAAATTGTTAATCAATCACGTGCAAACATTGCGGAAGAGTTTAGAAATTTCTTAGAAATGAAAACTCTAATTTAAGCTGCAAAATGCTAAATTTAATTCTTGTTTTTTTTAAACTCTCTCTCTAATTTAAAAAAATGACTGGATAGATATTTTAAATGATTTTCATATAATCATTGATCGTTTGGTTTGTGCTAATTCGAGAAATATTTACCTAGTGACAATAAGCAAGAATCTTGAAGATTAGAAACATAGAAAACAGAATTTAAAAAAAATAAACAAAATAACTAAATCCATATTCCATAGAGATACAGATATAAGAGTTCAGGAATTCAAAACTTTAAATCACGTTATATTCAGAACCAAAATACAGTGTCCCAAATCTAAATCATAATTTCAAATTAAGTTTTAAGAAACAAAATATGAATTAAATTAAAAAAATAGAGATACTAAGTTACTTTAAGAGCAAAATCAGAAATTGCACCAAATTTGAATTTCAATTTTATGTCTTTGAAACACCAAAAAAATCTTTTCCATGATATGTTTTTGAATATGATTCTCATCAGATAATTTTTTTTTATCAAATTGTTATTCTAAATGTGACGAAAGTTTCATTCGATGCCTCAAAACCAAAGGGGTACTAGTGTAAAAATGATCGGTTGAAAAAAAAAATTGCGAATAAAGATTAAATGTTTAAAACACACAATCAGTTTATTATTGAAAAAAAATCAGATACGGAATCCAAATGAGTTTAGTACACTAAACTAAGGTTGCCAGAATGCCCGGTAATTTTCCGGGTTTGCCTGGATATTTAACAAAAAAATTTGACAAAAGTTCGGTCCCGCCCAATTGTCCGGATTTCATTCACATTATTTGCCAAAGCAAACAGAGAAAATCATATTATGTTGTGTTGTCAATCAATCAACCCAAACGGAATTTTTTTAACAAGTTTTATAAAATTAATAATGAAAAGTTTTTTATTTTTGAAAGCTTAAATACGATTTAGAAATTGCTGATGAGAAAAAAATCAAGTTTTTTTTCTCGATTTGTGTACTTCCTGGGTCGACATTTTGGTATCAAATGTCCGGATTTTGCCAGGTTTTTAGCCTAAAATAGCCTGGATTTGTTCGGCCCGGGTACGTACTGAAAAAATTCTGGCAGCCTTACTCTAAAACAAAAATCCTGAATTTTTCAAAATTCAGAAAAAATGATGAAACTGAACTTCAGTAGCTGAAGAAACAACACAAGACTTGAAAATCCCAATGAGTTGGATCTGGAAAAAGATCATAGAAATATTCATATTAAGAAAATCACTCAATCGTTTTTATTATAATTTGAGAATGATAATTTGAAAAATGATCTGCTGAATTCAGGATATTCACTTCAGTAGATGATAAAATTTTGGTTAAATCAGTTGAAAATGTTCCAGTACAAATTTCAAGTCTAAGACAGAAATTGATATGAAAATTCAATAAAGAAACCCTGGGCCAATTTAAGCAACTACAAAGATTTAAAAAGATTTTACTTTCAAAAATAGGGAGGGGAAAAGGGTTAAGAATTTATAACCAATGAAAATTTCAATCATAATGATTGAAAGGTGGAAAGTTATTATAATACGCGATATTAACCTGGATACTGCCCGGGTAAAATTCTGAAATGTTTATCATAAAGCGAAATGAGCTGTTATTTAAGTGCAGAAAACCATAACTTGGAAACTTAACGTAACAAAAAACATCGTTTTTGTAAAAGACGTTTGAATCTAATGAAAATGCGTAAAATTTTACCTGTTCTGTACAGAATATCGTAACTGATATGTTTCGATAAAAAATGAAAATTTGAGGTGTTTTGCCTCATATTCTTCTTAATTTTTTTTCGAATTCAGTTTTGTCCAGAAGATTTTGATATTCTTAGCTCGCAAAACGTGGGAGACCTCCTTCACTGCTTACTCTAGGGGGCCCCTTAACTTTTTAAGACAAAAGCTAATCTAGATATTTTTTCACGTGGGCCCTTTAGTTTTTATATTTCAAGTTTTCATTCCGATTTTCTAGTTATGATTTCTTTTCATGGATTTGTGGTAGTATGATTAAAGTAATGTTAAAACTTTTTTTTCTCTCGGGGGCCCCCCTGAGCCGGGGGGCCCGGGGCAATTGCCCCTTTTGCCCCCCCTTTAATCCGGCCTTGTTGATAAGGCAGGCCAAGAAAACTGATCGGTCACAATTTGGAAAGATTTCATCCAATTACTCGAACATCAATGGCACAATGTTGACCCAATCTCCTTGGGGGCGATCATTTTCTTCTCTCTCTCTGCTGGTGTTTGTTGATTTTGGGGCCAACGTTGGGCCAATCGAGGTCATGGAATGAGAAGAAACAAATCAAAGAAACAAAGATGGAAAAAGATCATTTCCATATATCGCGAAGCCTCCGCACGAGACGAAAACAGTGCAGACAGAGGGAAAAAACAATTGAGAGCAGAGGAGAAAAAAAAGAACCGAAATAAAAACAAAATATTCAGTTGATCCACACTCTGCCGGGGGTTGCACCGAAAATGAACGAATCGAAAAAAGAAAAAAAAATCGAAAGTGAGTTGTGTTTTGTGGTAAACCTCAATTTTAAACCATCATCATTTTAATCTGCAGCAACGTCGTTAGCGTGCCTCCGGCGGCGGGGTCCAAAAAACGTAAACCGAAGCCAAAGCCAAACGCGCGCAAACGAAATTGGTGGCCCGTTCAATGTGGCCAACATCATCAAAGGTGGTAATTAAATGGTGTAATCGTCGTTGCTGCTGCAGGCTAGCTCGGGGAACGATTCAGTTGATGGAAAATTCATACAAAGTTAAACAAGTGGTTATACTAATGCGCAACCAGCCAACCATCCAACGAAGATGAATCGGTAAACGAATTATTGAGAAGTCATTGGTAAACCAGAAAGAAAAAAAAATGGGCTGATGTCGGAGGTTGCGAATCGAAAATGGCCGCATTTAGAACCGTTTTCAAAGCAAACAAATGGGGATGGTGAATTAAGTTAGAGAAATATACAACACAATATTTCATCAAAATAATGTCAAAGATTATCGAACAGATCCCTGGGATTTTGAGCTATCAATTCACAAACACTCCAGTCCTGTTTGGAACTTCAATATTCAAGAGTGCGACAATTACTTATCTTTTTAATTCGACATCTGTTTTATTAAGTAAACTAAAGCTTAGTTCTTTTAGAAATGGGACAGTTACGAATGCGTGTATCTCAAAAACCATTCGTTTGATCGAAATACTTTCTATGAAGAAAATGAAGGTAATGTTATGATATTTCATGAAAAAAATTGAAAAAAATTATTTATCGTTTTTTGTAAGAGAAATTTCTGATTTTTGTTGGTATCTCCCTTTGGCCGGCGCACACCTTTTTCAGTCATGATATTGATCAGTTTTTCCAACTTATACTTCGTCAAATCTATATTTTAGGTGGCTTCACCCTCCTTCTTCAATTTCTGATACTTTTCGGTCCAATAATTGTCTTTTGAAAGAAGCTGAAAGCAATTTAGTGGATAAAGTTGTTTCGAAATGAACAAATTTGATCATTTCTGACCACATTTTTTAGCGTTTTTAATAGAATTTCTGCTGGTAAAATCTGACAATAACGAAGTAAAACCATCATGAGATTGAACTCGAAGTATAATCGGTTAGTATAAATCGTGGGATGTGAATGGTGCATACAAGATAACTCTTTTTAGGCTTAAAAAACGGCAAAAACCAAAGTTTTTTATTTTGAATTTTTTTTGTTTATTTTTTCAGGAGCAGAATATTGGCAAACTATTATAGTTTTATACCAAATAACCAGAAAAAACATACTTCAATATACTCGGGACCTTGTCACTAGCAAACATGGTACAGGATTTAAACGCTGGAATTTGTTTGAAATAGGGTATTTCATAAGTTTTGTCGTTCATTAGAAATCATCTGTCCCATAGCCTCGGTACCGGCTTTACAACTTACGAGCTCTGCAACTAGCAAAAATTGTTGTTAGAGGTTAGATTTGAATGACTCATCACTAGGCAACACTTTCAGCTTATCGGAGAAAATTGTTTTGGACATTTCAGCGATCTACCCCAAGTTTTTCTCTAATTGAAAATTAAAAATGCTGGTATGAGACTTGACTTCCCTGATGACCCTTAACCGTAGTTGCCGATCATGTGCTTTACTACAATGCATGATTTGAACTTTGTAGACATTATTGACAGTGTTTGTCTACTTTTCCATCACTGACACACAGCGATTCTTTGAATAATCAATGGTTTTGTCAGCAATCAATTGGATAATGACGGATTTTGAAGGAAACTGTGCAAAATATTTTTTTTCTTTTTCTCTTGCATCCTAAATATCTCTACAACGCGTAAATTTTAAATTTTGAAAAAAATAGGTCGAATAGTACTTTTTACAGGCAACAAAATGCTGTCAAAATTTTGAATATCCGATTACTAGTAAACGAGCTATTAGCAGATGAAAGTGTCCCATTTCTAAAAGAACTAAGCTTTAGGAATTCAACGAGCTTTGAGCACTTCAAAATTGAATTGCAATAAAGACTTATGATGTATTAACATATAAGCTACTTTTCTTTTCAAAATTCCCTTAGATTGTTTAAGAATTCAATCCTTTAGCACACAAATTACACAGTTTTCAAATGACTGTTACTTAGTTGTTAAGAAATTTGTCTGGTTCGAAGAGAAGTTTTATTCAAATCTACCATTTATTTCTTTATTTCAATTTACCTTTGGCCTTCGACTGAAGTACCTATACATTCATACTAATCAGGAAACACCTTTTATATATTGGTCTGAAGGAAAAGTTAAAATTAAAAGACAACACTGAACCGATAACATTAAGAATTCTTCTTCGGAATACATCCTTGGATACGCAGGAACTGAAGTGCTCGAAATAGCGGTTGAAAGTCTTTATGACGCCTATTAGTGCAGTTTTAGCCCCGTCGTTGTTTAGTGGACTTGTGATATAGCCCAGTTGGCAAATCAATTGCCTCCTGAGCCGATATACATGAGTTCGACCCCAAAAGTAACCAACGATAAGTTTTTCAATAACTGTTCGCCAACTGCATCGTTCGTATAAGTCGCGAATTATACAAAGATGTAAAAACGACTATAATCGATACAAAAATAGGGAAATTACAAGTTGAAGGTCTTTATTCCTCAAACCTCGAGGTCGTGCGCTGAGTAGAAGTGCTCCTAATAGTTCGGAAGAGTCGGTTCTTGATGAAGGCAGGTCGGCGAAGACAGACGCACGAAGGGCGGTTTTGCGGGCTTGCAGCGTGTCGATGTCGATCACGCAGCAGCCTCCTCATGTCGCCTACCTCAAAACATGTCGATTGAAGGCTTCGATGCGATCAGAACCGTGTTGATGACAAAGACACTAAACAGCAGAGGCATATTCAAGGAGCGATCGAACCAGACTACAGTAGAGACTCTTCAGGCAGTAGATATCTTTAAAATCTTTCATCTGGAGACTTTTTCGACAATGTAGTTGATGTGAGACTTGAAATCCAGCCGTTAGTTTCACGTAGTCGGCAAACGCAAATTTTGGTCCATCGAGAAGCAGCAGCAAGTCATTGAAATAGATCAGGAATACTATTGGTCCTAGATGACATCCCTGGGGCACGCCAGAGGAAACTGGGAACTGCCTGGAGAAACAATCACCCGTACGTCCAGTTAAGCAAGTGCAGAAAGAGCCAAGAACGGATCCACAAAATCCTAGACGTTCGATCGGACCATAAAACAGAATAGTGTGGCCAAAATCCGTGATCGGAAGCTATACCACCGGGTGCTGACAAAGTTCGTCGAGTGGACAATGAAACCGATGTCAAGGCTGACTTCGGGCAAATCGCAGGTCAAAAATTGTATCTATGTTCCTGCCAAATTTGTTTTTGCTGACAATTTTGCACAAAAATTTATGATTTGACAGGACATTTGCAGCTGTGGATAATTTCGTTACAAATAAGACAATGACTTCGGAATATACCAAAAAGAGTGTCTCCAAAAACGAAATTTGCCGTTCATTTGATCGCACGACCATCCCGTAATGATTTGACCAGATTTGGTAAGCTGTCATTACAGAAAAGTCATTCAAGAATGGTATGCAGAGAAAGGGATCCAGTTTGTTAAAAAAAATTTAACCCACCCAACTGCCCCCAATTCTGCCTTATTGAGAAATACTGGACAGTCATGAAGAGGAGACTCAAGGCAAAGGGAAAGGTTGTCAAAGATATTAATCAGATGAAGACGCTTAAAAAAGATAGCAAACACGATAGACGAAGAAGATGTGCGCCGCCTAATGAGCCGTATTACAGGAAAAGTCGAAAATTCCTTCGAAATCGTGACGAATAATTTTACCCGTATTTTTTTCCTAAAAGTATGAAGAAAACGCTACATTTATATAAAAAAGATCTTGAATTCAAGAAAACTAGCAAAAATTGCAAAAACTACCAAAACCATCCTGGAGTATTTATGACTACCTTTGGAACTCAATAGTGTTTGGGAGCTTTGCAACGCCTTTAAAGTAAGGTTTCTTGGCAATGTAGATGTAGTGAATTGATTTTTCTCGTTTCCTATTTTTCCTGAGGATTTTTGTTTTTTGTTGATTGTTTTTAGGATTGATCACCCCGCTTTAAAAAATGCTCTATTGAGTTGAATATTGTTAATTCGGAGGCATTTTGAAGAATTAAAGGGATATTTTAGAATAATTAATCTCGTACAAAAAGACCAATTTTCACGGGTTCAATACTCAATTTGTTTACGAAAAACTGCAGTTCATGTTAAAGGATGGTCAAATAATCCATGTAGACCAGTGTTAGGTTGAAAAACTTTATGCTCAAGGTTCCACATACTCCCTATGAATGTCATAACTACCTACTGGTTTTAAGGTTTAGTTCATTTAAGATCAACGTAATCGTAATAAAATTACGAGTTAAATTTGTGTTGCTTAAAAAATAGATAAGATAAATTCTTTACTACAAGAAAGGCAGGTTTCTGAATAGAAATAAGGAAATACGTGCAAATTTTTCATTCCTCTTTAACAGGCTTGTGCAACAGGCCATCTGTGCTTGTAACTTGAAGATGTGCCATCAACCAGGATTGTTTCATGTGTATTTATGTCTATGAAATGCTTTTAGGCAACAATTTCTGATGAGTCTGTGAGTCCTATTGAATTTGCAATCGCTTGAAGTAGCCATGGAGTGATTTGTTGCTAACAACGTCCAGCTAATAGCGTTTGACATGAGTATTTCGAAAATAACACTGTGCACATTTGCACACGGCCCTGAGTTCGATTGTTGTGACGAGATCCTCCAGTCTGATCTTATTGCTGCCGTATTACGGGTTCCACCACCGGGACGCAACAAATCTGGCCCTTTGGGGACCTCGGAGCCCATCGTCTCAGTCACGCCGTTTCCAGCCAGCGTCTTCAGTCGTCCCGGCCCTGAGTTCGTCTGTGGTGATGAGGCTCCCCAGATTGCCCTTACAGGCAAGTATTCATCGAACTTGAGAGCGCTTCATGCGCCTGATGTATCGACAGATTTATCGATTTTCTACCACACCTTGGAGGTACTGTCCCAGCGGCATTGGCTTCGACCCCGGGATGCAACGAACTAGGCACTACGGAGACCTCAGAGCCCCTCGACTCAGTCACGCAGTTTCCTGTCAGCGTCATCAGTCGTCCCGGCCCTGAGATCGATCGTGGCAATGAGGTTCTCCAGCCTGTATACTCAGGCAAGTACATCATCTCGAACATTATTTTTCTGTGATAAATTTCCGCCCAACAGTACATCATTCGTTGGTTATCACCAAGCTGCGCTTGCTAGTACTCCAACATGTTCTTCATCGCCCCCCACGATCATCTAGACTGGTACTGGGGCGCAACGTATCGGGCCTCACGGAGACCCCTGTGCCCTGCGACTCAGTCGAGCTGATTCCTGCCAGCGTCACCAGTCGTCCCGGCCCTGAGTTCGTCTGTGGCGTAGGGGTTCTCCAGCCTGCTTTACCAGGCGAATACGCTGCTCCTGAATGCCTTCCTCCGCGTGATGGTATTTTCCATTTCAGTGACAATGGCTTCAGATCGGCATCAGAACCGCTTGATTTCATCAACATTTACTATCAGAATGTCGGTGGTATCAATTCCGGCGTGACTGATTATCTGCTCGCTACTTCATGTTTCTGCTTTGCCAATCGATGATGAATCTTGACATAATCTTGAGATGGTGTGGTCCCGTATCGAACTCGGCGACCGGAAGCTTTATGTTGGCGTACTATATTTGCCTTCTGATCGTTCGAGAGATGTTACCTTAGCTGAATCATTCTCACGCTGCATCTCTAAAATAAGCTCTTTCTGCGCTCCAGAAGATGACATAATCGTCTTAGGCGATTTTAACATGCCAAGATTAAAGTGGTGTTCCAGCCATGATAGCTTTCTGTATCCTGATCCTGAACGTTCATCTTTTCCGGCTTCTTCAAACATTATTCTAGACTCTTTGAGTACAGCAACCTTACGTCAGATCCACAGTGTTGTAAACGAGAACGGCCGGATGCTTGATCTTTGCTTCGCCAATGACGAGTTCCGTTTACCAACTATCGAATCAGCACCTGCACCGCTGGTTAAAGTAGGCCCACAATACCCGGCTTTGCTGGTTACATTAAATATCTCCAGATTGTGTACCCCCGCTGATAAACTCACACTCTTCTACTTGGACTATAAGAACGCCGATTTCGATATCATTTCTCGCGTACTGGCCACCATAGACTGGGAATCCGAGCTCGAACTAGCAAACCTCCTTTTTTGTTGACTCCTATCAGGCTTATCTTCCAAGTTTCGCTTGACCAGGCCACCTTCCCCTCACTGTGGTAAGAAGCTTACATGTACCTCCGGTTCATAAAAAGGGGGATAGGAAAGATTTCAATAATTACCGAGGAATTTCTGCTCTGTGTGCCATAGCCAAACTTTTCGAAAGAAATCCCAAACTGATGCCATCTACACCGATCTGTCTTCCGCATTCGACAAGGTGAACCATGATTTTGCCATCGGAAAGCTCGCGCGTTTAGGAATTTGTGGATCTATTATTGGCTGGTTCCGCAG
>NC_073693.1:245827769-245916615 GCF_029784155.1 Uranotaenia lowii
GTTTTGTTTATAATATTTGTTTTCATTAGTCATATTTGCTATTTTTGTCATTCTTCATCATTTTTTAATTGTTTTTTTTTTGTTATTTTCAGTCTTTTGTTTAAAATGGTTTTTGATTTTATTGAATTTGTCAGATTTTTGTCATCTTTGAGTACTTCAAAAAATTAAAAAAAAAACTTTTGTTTTTATTGCTGCATTTTATCACCATTTCAGATCATAAACACGTATTTATGGTGTTTGTCTTAAAAAAAATTGGTCATGTTATAACGAAAACTTAAAGGTCATGTGCCAAAATCGGATGTTCACAAAATCGAATATTGCCAAAAACGAACGAGGTCTGTATGTACATATATATTTAAGCTTCTTAAAAATAATTTTTTGTTTGAGTTGTGAATATTTTTTTGTTTAACAATTTTTGTGATATGATTTAGGACAAACATGGAAACATTTTTTATAAAGCCTTTAAACAATAACTTTTTTTCTCCAACTCTTGACGGTCACCACTCGATGGACCATCAGTACAAATGATGAAAAAAGAAAGCAAATACACAAACAACAAAACAAAACAAAATTGAAAGGACACGCGTTTGGGAAAATCCAAACGTCTCGAAAAGGATAAGACAACAGTGTGTATTTTGATAACATTGATATGCTCATAGAGTTGTTTGAAGATCTCGTCTGTGCCGTCGAATTAGTCGAGGAAATGAAAGCAACCGACACTGTCGTCTTTTTGAATTTAGGATGCAAACACTTGATCCGTGATGCTTGCACAAAAGTTTTCCAGCTCTCAAATTTCAACTTTGTCGGATATGCATGGTATTCAAATTTCTCTCTTGAGCGGCATTTCTAAATCGTTTCGTTGCTGTGATTTTACGAAAGCCTTTAATTTTTACAAAAATTTCGGATGATCAACCTTTAAATCTGGTATACATTAATTTCAGTTAAGATTTTTTTTTAGATAAAATGATAAAAATTTGTTTTTCATATGGGAATCAAATTCAGAACTTGATATCTATAACCCTGTTAAATTCAATTTCAAAAATTTTCCATCAAGTAAAGAATCACAAATCTCCCGAGTTGAGGGCGTAAGTTTCAACCTTTCATTTCAGTTCCGTTGTTGGGAGCCATATGCGCCACGTTTGAACATTATATCGGGTCCATTTCTGGCGTTAAAAATGGGCGTCAATGCCTGTGGACCAGCAACGCCGGTCAAATTTCTCCATCTGGTTCTGGATGGTCTGTTATTTTGGATCTCCGGAACCGCAGCGCCAAAAATAGTTTCTTGCCAAACAGTCTACGCCCTGTCGTTTTGCCCTCCCTAATCCGACACAGTTTTCTATTTCGGTTGGGTGCGGATTTACATTTTGGCCGCATGGATCGGTGATTTTGGCCAGGCGTTTTGGGTACCCGTTTTTCTGAAGTGTGACCCGTGTTATTTTCCCGGCAGATAACAAGCGTAAGCCGAGTTTCCAAAACATTTTCGAGGGGCGTTATGCATATGATTATGGGATTTAATTTTTGTTGGCTGGCGCTGCTCTTTACTGGGTTCACTTTTTGCATGATTTATTGTTCTATCCAGGAAAAGGATTTAGTACGAATCGAGGGTTGGGCTACTGTCGGTTGGTGTTGATACTGAGAATGTCCAGATGTATTTATTTATATTTCTAGTATATTTTATCTTCATTTTTATCTATAAATGATAAGAAGGTTGGATGCTAAACCTTAATATGCCAGGGTGAATGTTTTTTGAGCAATCTTAAATATTTGCAAAAACAATGACTTCTTTTAGCTGACCACCCCCCGTTCAGCCAGTTCCTATTTTTCATTATTTATACACACAAAAATCACACTGTGTTTAAATGAATCTATTATCGTAATTTGAAACTTTTAGAAACAGAACAGATAAAAGGTAATGTTGAAAAATATGCGTCGTTCCTCAATTGGATTTGAACCCACATCTTGCGCCTCTCTAGGTGTACTGCATTGCACGAGACCACCTAAAGAATATGATTAATACTGATCGAGTCTCGATGTTTCTCAGAAGGAAGAGGGTTTTTGTAATGTCCTAGATATGAATCAATCAAACGCTATTTTTAAAAACACTATTTATTTATTTAAATTTTTTAAATTTCGCCACGGTTACTTGGAATTGATAAATCTATGTTCAATTGTAAATGCATTTATTCGCCAAATTGACCATACACTAGTTTGTTTTTCTGTAGGGGAGAATGAGAATACTTGATCCCTGGGGATACTTGATTCCTTAGCAATATCTCGAAACTGGAATGTCTTACAAAGATCAAATGTTCTAGAGAAATGTGCCAAAATGAGCAAAAAAACAAAGCTTGTAGTTTAAAAATTTTAACAAAATAATTGTTTGAGTAATTGAACTTTGTTTGAAAAATTTTACAAAATGTGAGTTGAAAATCTTTTTTCATCACTTTAAAATGTTCCTTACATGGGAAAATTATGAAAAAAATATTTGTTCCAATGTATCAATCGTTCGACCGTAAAATGAACTTCCTAATGCCATATTTTCAAAGCAACGGAAAACTCTCAACTTTTTTCAGTAAAAGTTTTCTAAAATGTTGATTATGGGTGCAATTGATCCCCTAGAGTTGGGTACAATTGATCCCCCTTTTAAACGGCATATTCTTCGTCTGAATTGATCGTTATGATTGCTGATTACGAAATTACTAATATTTATCCAAAAACGAATATTTATCAAACAATTGTCTGAAGAAAAGAGAAAAAATATTTAATTTTCTCTGAATTATAGAAAATAGCGCCTTTAAGTATGCAATGTTAATAGCGTTGAGACAAAGTTATAGAATTTTCTTCTTATGTCTGCTATAAATTGTGAAATGAGAACAAAGATGAACAAAATAGTGAATTAACATTCTATCTTGGGGTTTTGTTTGATTTTTATACAAGGATTAGAGCTTCCTGAATAAAAGATCAAGTCTCCTTCAATAGGGGATCAAGTCTCCCCTAACTTCAGAAAAATTGCAATTTTTTACTCCCACGAAAATGCTTCTAGTTCATCAACGGGTTCAAGTATCGTTCTAATTTTTGGAGCATAGAAACTTGAAGTTACAAGCTGTCAGAAAATGTCAAAGACGGCGAGTTGCTAAATTTTTCCAAAAAGATATGGTGAAAATAAGAAAAGGGGATCAAGTATCCCCACTCTCTCCTACATTTTTGAGTTTTTGGACGTTAAAAAACAAATTTTATCTTCCATAAATTCCAACTTATTCTATTTTCCAACGTATGAAGATATAAATTTTAAATTATCACATTCGCTTCATATAGTTTGCTCAGCAAACGGTGAATAATGTTTGTTTTATCTTGAATCAGAAATAAGGATTGAATTTCGAAGCTTGATTCTCATTTCCAAAATCATATCAACTCTGAATTTCAACGAAATAAAACACAAATTTTGAATCGGAGCATTGCGTTTTGATTTACAATCTGAACCTAATTTCCAAATCCGGTAAGAAATCTTAAATATCAAATCTGTATCATGAAGCTGAATTTTATGAGAAATTTATTTTATGTTTTTGATCTATTTGCAATGTGGAATTCGTTCTACGGAGCCGCGCCTTCGATCATGGGATTTGAAATGCAATGGTAATAATGATGATTTCATTCAAGGAATTTGTTGCATTAGCTGAAAGAGCGAGTTGTTTTAAGGTGGGTGTGAGTAGTCAATCGAGCTAAGCTAAGCTAAGCTAAAACTTTGGTATGGCTGTAATCTAAGTCCAGCAGTTCTGAGATCAACATTTTAAACAATTTCTTGAAACGGCTTTTTCTGAAATAATTGAAAAATGTAGGAGAATAGAGCTTAAAAACAGGCATAGATCCCTTTTCCGAAGCGTGCGGTGGCTTAAAAGCCTTCATTTGATTCCTCAAAAAAAAAAAAAAAAAAACACACACACACACACACACTAGATAGGTTTTATATGCTCCAAAATTTTTCTGTCCGAACCAGCTTTTTCTGAAAAATTTGAAAAAAATGTGGGTAAATTGAAGGTAAAACGGCCATTACTTCAGTTCCTGATGCGTGCGGTGGCTCAAATAGTCTGCATTTAATACCGCGAAAAAAATTGGTCCCTTTTTGTTCAAAATATTCAAGCCCAAAAAGGTTTTTTTCTTAAATAAAAAAAAACTAAGGGAATAGAGGGTAAAAACAGCCATAACTTCATATTTCGAAGCGTGTAGTGGCTCAGATGGCTTTCATTCAATTACGCAGAAAAAAATCACACAAGATAGGTTATATTTGGTTTCAAATTTTCAAGTCCGAACATGCTTTTTTGAATTATTAGAAAAATGTAGGGAAATTGAGAACAGCTTTAACTCAATTTTCGATGCGTGCGGTGGCCTTAAATCGATTCACAAAATAAGTTTCATTCGGTTCAAAACTTTTAAGTTCGTACTTACTTTCTTCATATTTATTTGATAAATATAGGGAATTCGAGAGTAAAATCAACTGTAACTTCATTTTTCGATGCATGCGGTGGCTCGAACAGCCTTCATTCGATTCCTCGAAAAAAAAATCACAAAAGATAGGTCTATAGATTTTCAAAATTCTCTAGTCCATTTTTTTCTGGATTGTTTACAATATATTGGGGAATAAAGGGTTAAAAAGGCATTATATATCCGTTCGTAAGCTCGTGCGGCGTCTAAAACAAAGTCCAATCAATTTTCCGAACATTTTATTTATTTATTTGACAATCTTTGCAGATGCTTCAAACTATTTACAGAAATTAAACTAACCTATCCTTGATTTAAACACAGATTTAGACAAATTTAAATCAAATTCACTAAAAATGGCGTTGAATTTTGCACAACATACATCTAAAGGATTGTTCTGACCATATACAGTTCGTCGCTCGGTGAGATAGTCTTAGCAGTTTCTGCGACCGGCTTGTTCTTAAAGGAGCACTAAACGGCAGAAGCGACAGCAATTCGGGACAATCCACGTTATTCTGCATGATGTCGAAAATCAAGAGCCGTTGTAGAAAAACGCGCCTTGATGCCGTACGTCGGTAGATTTAGTAGCAAGCACCGTTGTTCGTAAGGCGGGAGCTCTCCGTTGTACCATGGTAGCTGACACAAAGCGTATCTAACGAAGCATCGTTGTACTTTCTCGATTTTCTTTGATTGTACCTATCAGGCGGTATCATCAGTGCTCAAATTTGCACTCCAAGTTCTAGAATACTGCGCACAAGAGCACAATACAACGATTTCGGGCTATAGACATCAATGAAATAATGCGTGTCCCATCGTATGAAACCAAGAACCGAAAAACCTTTGGCTACTGTCGTGGAAATATGCTGAGAAAAACTGAGCTTGCTATCCAAAGTAATGCCAAGTTCTTTGACGACCGATGTGCGGTTCAGGATAGTCGTTGGCATGTTTTACTCTAAACTAATAGGCTTTCGTTGACGAGTGAACGTAATGGTAGTACATTAGGTAATGTTGGGAGGCATACCGTTCTGATTACACCAAGTGAGAAGACAGTCAATGTCCGTTTGGAGAGCGCAGCAATCGACTAACGAGAAGATTGTTCGGAAAATTTTGAGATCATCGGCGTACAGCAGTTTTTCCGACTCAAGAATAGCATTCAAATCATTGATGAAGAGGAGAAATATCAGTGGTCCCAGCTGACTCCCCTGAGGCATTCACGAGGTTTTTTGAAACGGAGACGAGTTAACAGAGCCCAGTCGTACGAAAGCAGTTCGACCTACGAGGTACGAGTTTATCAAGTTGCAGAGCCAGTCCGGAAACCCCAATTGCCGCATTTTTTCTACAGCCAAATCATGCGGTACCTTATCGAAGGCTTTACTCAGGTCTACATATACGGCTCGACTTGTTAACGTTTATCTAGCCTGCCAAATAATTTCGAAACGTACGTCATGAGATTGTTGGGCGTTGATCTACGTTTCATGAACCCATGTTGATCTTCAGAGATGGTATGTTGCACAGTTTGGTACAGCACATCTTAAATAAGTCTCTCAAAAGCATTCGGAAAACAGCTCAGAATCGATATTCCTCGATGATTGTCTGCTATTTTTATGTCTCCTGAATTGGGTTTATCGAGGCAATTTTCCAGGTCCCGGGAAATACAACCTCCTCCAACGATTTTTTGAAGGTGATCGAAATAGGTGCGGAAAAATAAGCAGCACATTTTTAACCAAGAGTGGCGAAGTGACATCCGGTCCAGGTCGTTTCGATTCATCCAGTGCAGACATCTTACGAAAAACATCATTCGAAGAAAATTCAGCATACCCAGGTTGAAATCTTGACTCTGCAAACTACTGCATGATTCAGACAAAGGTGCTGAGTCATTACTTAACACGCTCTGAAAGAAAGACGAGAATAGATTTGCAGCAGTATACTGTGTCTCGACGGTGGTATCGTTGTAGCTGATGACTTGAGGTACTCCCTGGTTACCCTTCCGTTGTCTTATATAAGACCAAAACGATTTTCACTATAAGAAACTATATTTTCACAGAAGAAGATATTGAATTTCTTAGCGATTTACACACTCTGTTGTGTTGTGAGCCTACTTGGTTGAATGATTCAACTGAATCAAAGCAATCGAAAGATTCCTTTTAATTAATTTAATGAAAAGTTCATATACCGGTATTTCGATAGCAACTGAAGAAGGTAGTAAGTTGCTATCGGAATAACGGTATATGAACTTTTCATTTACCGTGGTTGAATTAAAATGAATCTTTCGATTGCTTTGATTCAGATTTACACACTTTTTCCCCATTGTGTACATTGGTTTAGATTTGAATTAGGTACCTACTAAAATTATTAACGAGTTTGAGATGTTTTTTCATTATCTGTGAACGAATGAGAATCACACGTGACCTTGTGAGCTGTACAAGCGCGTGGAATGTGTGAATAGTGATTTTAGGGTTATATTTGATATGGGTATATGAGTAGAAAACAATTTATTAGATCCAAAAAATATATTAAAATAACTATTTTCAAGTATTTATCCACTGTATTCGACGTTTAAATGTGCATTAATAAAAGACAATTCGTGGTTTTATCGGTTTAATGTAATTAATGAATTAAAAGGCAACAGAAGATTCAGCTGATCAATTGTTGAATGGTCCGAAATTTTATTAATTATGTAGAGATCTTTTTTCCAAAGTGGTGTTTGAATGTTTAATGAATTTTCAATGCATAAAACCAATACGAAATATGTTCAGTTCAAACAAAATTCCCTTTTTGCTGAAATATTGACAATTTTATTCATCCTGTGCAATGATGCAATGGGGTAGAGGACAATAATTGGCAAATCACTCTATATTTAAAAGGTTGTGTGTGTGTCAAACTTAAATCTGTCTATTTTGATATCCTTCTCTGTTCAATCAACCTCACAGAATTGCTGATTCATTTGAAAATTGATGAATAAAATGAACGAATATGTGATATTTTTTTAAATTAAACCAGCTTTACTGACATTAAATGTCTATATCAGTAAAGCTGGTAATGATGAACCTCAGTCAGTCAGTCAGTCAGTCAGTCAGCCAATTTAAAGCTGGGCTGGCAGTGCGACTGTCACTAAAATTCCATAAAAATTTCATTGGCACTTCACAGTGGTGAAGAACATCAATCTAGCTGAAATTAATAGCGCATAGGGATGAAGAGATACACATTTGATGTCTTCAGCAAAATTGCTCAGTTTTACATAGAGCATATTTTGGTATAAAAGTTTTTGCCGAGGGGTCAACCGATAGCGAGATAGAAATGTTAACTTTTTGTTATTCAAATTATAACATCAAGTCTTCGACACAGTTGTTTATCTGATCAAAACACAAACATATTACATCACCCTCAGGAGTTACAGTCAATGTAAAAAAAATACCTTTAAAAAACAGTTTCTGACAGAATCTCATACGTTGTAGATAGGATAAAATGGTTCGTTCTCTTCGAAACAACATTGTTAAAAGCCAGGATGTAAAATTGTCTCATGCATTATGGTGGTCTTGAAGTTACTGAGCTCTTTAGAAAGCATTTAGTGGATATGGTTGGCAATTTTCAAAGGCTCGTCCATTAGAAAGTGCACATTTCAGCAACACCTTTTTTGCGATTACTTTTTATGATAAGTGGAACCATTTTCATTTAAAATTAGCGGGGAAATCGGTGGCACTTACTAAGAGTTTTGAATGTTTGAGAATACTCTTTTTTCATAAAAATTATTTAATTTAAATACATGTACTTAAAGAAAAAACGTGGAAAAGATTAATTCATTTATTGAATATTGATTTTTTTAATATATATTTTAAACTATTAAACCAAATTTAAATTCAATTTTTAAAATCAATTGAACTTAAAAAAAAAAAATTATTGGAACTAATAAGTCAAATTTGTTAGAGCATTAAATATGTATTCGATATTAGATACTGGCAAACCGGTTCTATTATCTATTATTTAAATTTAGTTTAATAATTCAAAACATTAAAAAATACAACGCTTAATCCATAAATTAAATATTTTGTAAGTTTTTTCTTTAAATAAATTTCAAAACTTCAAATATTCAAAACTTTGTTAGTTCCACCGATTTCCCCACTAATTATAAATGGCTGCCGCCGACCGTGGCCTTGAGGATAATATTCAAGTCTTCTAAGCCAGAAGTCATGAGATCGAATCTCGGTCACGGCATACAAAGTACTCTTTCTGTGTGCTAGTAGTTTCAGCATTTGTAAAATCATATCATATCCTTGAAGGATGTACGCCTTAGAGTTTAGCTTTAGGTATACTAGATCCCTTCAAAGAAACATGAAGTTTCATTGAGATCCTATATGAGTGTGTTGGTTTATAAAAAAATGGTTCCGCTTATCATAAATAATAATCGCAAAAAAGGTTATGTGGCAAAAATGTGCACTTTTTGATGGACGAGCCTTCCAAAATTTTCAATAAAATACACTAAATGCTTTCTATAGTGCTTCAGCAACTTCTAAAACCATCATAATGTATGAGAAAATTTTTATATCTTGGCTTTTTACAACTTTGTTTCAACGACAGCGAACCATTTTATCCAATCTACAACGTATCAGACTGTTTTTTTTAAGGTTTTTTAACCAACCAAAAACCCCATATCTGCTTAAAAGCGTGCCTCCTAAGTTCGAATTTCGCTGAACAGAGATTCCGAAGGGAATTGGTACCGAATTTTCTCGAATGCGAGCATGAAATTTACTATTTGAATGTTCATCGTATAGCCTTTTTTGTGACATGTCAATCACATCCTCTTAGTATTGAAGTTACAAATTGAGCCTCAAACAGCCTTCTATGAACTTGTAGTTCCAAAATGATCCTCAAATAGCCTTTTTGAGACATATCCGCCAACAAACATCACAAAAGGGCATGTAATCAATAAATCATTTTTTGTAGCTTGGAAATTGTTGAAATGTATAATTTATTATATTGAAATTGAAAAAAAAATTAATTCGGATCAAATAAAAGCTAACTCGCAAAGGATTGTTTTCAAAAAGAGTATTTTTTCTCTTCAAAAAAATCAGTCCAACTATATTTACGTACTTCGAATTTTCCACATATTGAAAGTCAGTTAAAGAAATTCTTTAATTAAATATCTAAATAAACTCAAGAATCGGTATAATTAATTGCTTAAGAGTTATAAACATAATTAATTTTTTTTAACCTATATTTTTTAAAGGACGTTCAACTCTGTTATAGAACTTCAAAGTTTCAATAAGAACTTAAATTTTGGGCTGAATAAAAATGAAATGAAAATGAATGAACTGCAGCACATCGATCATGCTGATTAAACTGAGTTTGACCTGTTTAACAAGACTTTTGGTTGCTTGGATTTTTTTTTACTTTACCTGTAACTTCTGAGGGTGATACATATTTGACAAATTTATGTATTTTGATCAAATAAACAGCTATACTCCAGACAAGAATAACAAAAAAATTAGCATTTTTATCTCGCTATCGGTGGACCCCTGGCTAAAATTTTAATACCAAAATATATTCTATGTAAAACTGAACAATTTTATTGAAGACATCAAATGTCTATCTCTTCATTCCTGGGTGCTATTAATTTCGTGCAGCTGGATTGATGTTCTGCACCACTGTGCACTGTAATCCATTTTTGGCCTTGGGTAACTCTAATATGTGAATGACCATGAAGTGATGAATACGCTTAGTCCGCTACGCGGGCTGATCCCACAATATTCTTTTTTTTTCATGGAAACCCTTCTTCTCTCATTCACTGGACGATCATTTCAAATTTTCAGTGAATATTTGTTTCCACCAAATCCCGTGATTCCAAGCTTTTAATGTTAATTAAAGTTTTTTTTCCAATTTAATTGTAAGCGATGAAGAGCAAGCGCAATCCTGCTACCCGTTGCGATCGAGTGAGTTGGAAGCAAATCAAATGCCAACAACAACGGGGCGGAGCTTCGACCGACGTCGTTGGGTTCATCCATCATGATGAATCACACGCCTGCCTGTCTTCGACCAGACCACGCAAGTTAACCCCAGCTACCTACCCGAACGAACGAACGAACGAACAATGATGATAGGGGCGTTGTTATTGCCCGTTTACACTCTACTCTTCAACTAAAGGGGTGGGGGCTCTTCAGTCAGGCGCATGCCCATCATCAGGCAGCAGCGGTTGGTTTGAAACAACTCGAATGAACTTGTGTGCTGCCGTTTTCCCCTACTTTCGAGTTTTGATTCCGAATTCGGGTAGCCAAACGAACGACCGATCAGCAAGTGAGTGAGTGAATGAATCACATGATGGGGTGGGTGAGTCACTTTAGTGGGTGCGTGTGGTGCGCATGTTGCTTCTCGGTTGAGCAGGGGTAAATGTACCATAAACCATTGCATTGCTGGGTCGAATCCTTACTAACGACAACAGCTGGAGACGGGTAGAAAATTTTCCTTAAGTAATTTGCCTCCCCGGTGTGTTCATTTGTTTGCTTTGGGTTCGACGAATGATGAGTGCTGTAAAGAGTTTGTGAGGGTTACATTTTTTTTCGTTCTCGAGAAGACGTCATTCGTGCAGACAGGACGGTTCACGACTGAGTCCAGAACTTTATGTTGCCTTTTTGTTTTGTTCTCTGCTGGCCGTCTTTACTTTGACAAACGATAGAAGAGTGCGGTACGAGTTGTCGGTACTCCTCAAGCCTATGTGTGTGCGATATTGGTACATACAAGTTCTATGTTTGGTCTGAGGATTTACTCGGTTTTTCTCATATTTTCTTTTCGCTATGTTTCAGGCGAGAACGATACGACGTATGATGTGGCCGTTGCTGCGTTCAAGTTACCAGTTGTCGTGTCACCACAAGCGAGTGTACAACAAGCAGCGAGCGATAACGGCAGCAGTTGCCAGATCAGACATCAGCGACATCAGATCGAAGATCATTCGACGATCGATAGCGGTGCGGAAAACTCACAGGAGAATCCCAAGGAAGTAGTAAGTGAAAGTGAACAGAGTGGTGCTTGTAAACAATCCGATAACGAATCGTCCGGTAGTAGTGTCGTGCGAGATAAGACCGGTAGCTTATCAAGTCAGTTCGCGAGCCGCAGTGTAGGTGGTGGCGACCACACGAGTGATTCTATGATTTACCCAACGATAAGAACTAACGAGGAGCATGTAAACACTCCTTCGGTGATAACGTCCAGTTCAAAACAGCTGCAGGAGAGTGCCCAGAAATACGAAACATTGGCAAGCGTGAATGCTCAGGTGCATCCAGCCCAGAGTTCACCGCCGCGATATTCGACACTTCAGTCTGTGATAAGCCCCAACCTCCATCAACAGCTGGTTCCACCTTACTTCGGTTACCAGGAGCCAGTGTTCAGCAGCTGGCCGTATGATCTTTCCTATAAGGCTGCTAACGATATCGGCCGACATCCGTATCATCACGAGCAGCACGAGTCGGAAAACGGTGAGCGAGCTTTGAGCCATCACCACGAACACCATCAGCGGAACGTCTACGACGAGTCGCATCCGAATTCGCACGATCCGCATCAGCGCTCAAATTTAAATTTAAGTCTTAATCCAATTAGTAGTGAATCGGCAGCCATGAGAAGTAGTCTGCTATCGCTGTATCCCTCGCCCCTGGCGCAACATGTCGGCGAAGATCTGCACCATCAGGGCGGCGTAGGTCATCCACATCATCACAGCACAGCGATCGACGAGGTGATCGCCGATACGCTAAAAGATGAAAATTGTGCTATCGATCACTACCTCACCCTCGGTGCCGGTGGAGCCGATCTGTCCGAGGATTCGCCCCAACATCACCATCACGATCTGCACCATGACTTGAAAGACTACAGTGCCGTTTATCATAACAACAATGATAAGAGTGTCATCAATTTCAACCATAACCATCATCATGACCATCACCATCAATCGAACGCACACCACAATGGCGGCATCGGTGGTGCGAACAGCAGTGGTGGCGAGTCGCGAAGTCCCTCGGGCTACTCGCACGAGGAGCTGAACAACAGCTTCACGAACTTGACTCAGTTGATTAACGTACCTCGATCGAGCGATACCAGCACCTCGGCGGCTGTTGCAGTGGCTACGGCGGCCGCAGCGAACATGTACCATCAACAGCAGCAGCAGCACCACCACCATTCCTCGTCTTCGCCGGTACATGGAGGAGATCCCTCGGCCGCGCTGATGCAGCACGGGACGAGCATCTACGATACGCTGCATGGCAGCGGCTCCGGCATTCCGAGCAGGTGAGTTACGAGACAGAAATCTTATCAAAAAGAGGAACAATTCTTTTTGTCTTAAGCATTCTTATTTTTTAATGTGCAATGATTGCCGTTTGCATATTTGCATTAACATTGGGGTTTGCTGCAAAATGCCAAAGAAGCGTGAGTGCATAAAAGCTCTTTGGAGAACAAACACCCCTCAAAGTTTTCGTTTTGCCATTTTCCATATTTTTTCCGAAAGCTGCTGTTTTCATTCGACCGGAAAAGTGTAAAAATCTTTAAACGTCAAATTTTTAGAAGTCACCTTCTGAGTTATTTATTCAAAACTTAAGATTTTGTAAACTCTGTTCCAACTTTGGCTAAAGCGCCCTTCCTTAAAAATAGCTCAAGCTACCGAAAGTCTCATAGTTACTTAATGTTGAGCATAAAAAGTTCACATTATGGCTGAGTAAAAAGTACACGAGAAAAGTAAAAATAAGTTCTCTTGAGTGCTTGTTTTAGACTGTTATACGAACTTCAAAAGTTAAATTAAAGTATTATTGAGTAATTTTGTGCTTCCTATGCTCCTTTGACAATGTATTAAACCTCAAATCCAACATCATCTTGAGCTTTGAACGAAGTCCTTTGGTTCGTTTTCTCCTTCAACTTGAGCATCGTCATAATCAACTCATTGATAGACTTATCTTTCAAATTACTCTAACAATAAGGTCGAATCAGGTAGAATAGCGACCAAGCACAGGATTATCTTATAAGTTGAACGCATAAGTTTTCCACCTTGGACTACGGACTCTTCACTAACCGTTGCGATAAATTGCACCGTTTTATAAGTTCATTTGCGTCCAAAACTTCGAAAGTATCCTGAAAAAAATGAGTGTCACAAAAAGAAAGAAAAATATGAATGAAAACTTACGATTTTCTTGTAATAGCCTCCTTTTTCATTTTGCTTTGCATCCTCACACAATTTTCCGTATTTTTTTGTTTAATTCTTCTATAACTCTTCTTGGTTTGACAGTTTAAGAGGTTTTCTTTCTAAACTGTTGAAACAAGTAGAAAGGAAATTATGGTGCAAAATGTATTTCACCAAAATATCATTAAACTTTATACTCACGTTTATTGAATTCCAAACCTTAGAGCAAGTTCACTGGTGTTGGGAAAAAGTGGTAGAAATTTTGTCACTTTTAGCACTATTTGAAAATTTTGCCATGTAAAAACATTTTCAAGATATGTGGCCTTCAAGTTTTTTTTTAAGAACACGTGTTGTAGTTTCGCATACTGTGATGCAAAAAAAGCAATATTTCTATCACATACGGCAGAAATAGAAACAGTGTTGTAAAAAAATACAACGCCAAAAGATCTTTATAACATTTTTGCATGGTAAAATTTTCATTATGTCAAAATTTCTACCCCTTTTTTCCTAACAGCAGTGAACTTACTCTTACTGAATCTAATTCCTTGATTGGTTTTGTATCTTCTGGTAAAAAGCCTACTTTGAGAAAGAAAAATCCTAAATTCATTTAAATTGATGTTCTGAACATCGATATTTTAAGAATCGCCCATGGTAACGTGCTCAGCTTTCACCAAGAGAGTTCAGGTTCAAATCGCCAAGCAATGCAGTTTCGAAGTTCAAATTTAGTTGGATATCAACAATACCAAAAATACACAATAAAAAAGGAAATTTAGTTCCTAAACCATTTTTTTCACTCATGAACATTACACAAACTCGAAAAGATCATAAACTTTACTAATATGATCCAAAATTCATCATAATCAAAGATTGAAATCAATTTTACTCCCAGTAGGTTATTAATAAAATATTCAGAATTATGATTCTTATTTAGATATTTTAGATATTTAGATTTTATATTAAGATATTCAGATATTTTAAATCAATATTTTCGAAATACAGAAAACGATAGCGACTTAAAATGTTTGACTAAAAACAGAATTTCAAGCTTTGGACATAAAGAAATAGAATATATAAAATATTACCCCAGATTTAAAAAAAAAATTAAATCGAAATTTAACAAAAATAGAGATTAGGTCTGAAATTAACAATTATCAAAAATTATTATTCCAAATGATAACAATTGTTTGTTATTTTGAATTTACATTTCTTTTCTTTATTTTCAATTGAAAGGTTGATTGAAAAATTCCTTTGTTTTTATCAGAATTTAAAAATAATATTCAATCACTTCTTAAAATGTGACTTTTTTTATTAGGGAAGAAATTACCATTTTGAACCTTACAACATTTATTGTTAACACATAGATGATGATTGAATTGTGTTTGATAAAAAATAAATTATTCAATTTCATTTCACGCGTGCCAGTGATCAAAGTCAGAGCAAAAAATCAGTTTTAAATTCAAATTCTTCCAGTGATCAACATAAAAGGCTACAACAGTATGTTTTTATTTCATTAAGTTCTAATCGATTCCATAAAGGTTAATTGAAGCAATAAAAGTAAGGGGCACGTTTATAAATATTCAAGCGCAATTAAAGTTGTAAACTTTCAAGCTTTGAGTTACCGTCAATTGAAAAATTTGGATCCTGGACCTCTAAAGGAAGAAAGGTAGAAACTTTTTTTTTTTTTTTATTATAACCTACATTTATAGGCTTTTAAAAAGATGTTTGCAGAACACAAGATGTTTGCAGAACACAAGAATTGAAAAACGAAGACAAACTTATGAAAAATATTTTAAAAATGTCATAAATTTGACAATTAAATTCAATGAATTTAATTGAAAACTAAAATAAAATGTAAATTCAATTTATCGGCCTTATCGGCAAAAGTTATGTTGTTTTAGTCAGAACATTTCAAGTTGTTGAAAATCAAACTTCGTTATTAGTAACAAATCATTCCTCCTTACTTTCTATACGCCTGTTATTTCAATAATCTTGAAATGTTCTTATTAAAAGAATATAACTTTCTCCGATAATTGAAATATAATATGAAGGTGAAAATAAAAAAGTTGGTGCCTATGTTTCAATGATCTTTTGTCAGATTTTATAAATCATTGAAATTATTATACTCTTTTCAATTTAGAAATAATATGTTGATGATGTATGATCTAAAAAAGTAAAATTTTACTTTTTTTTTTTTTTGAAAAATAACAAATTTATTGAAGTTTGCAAAATGTTTTGTATTTTGCCAAATAAAAAATTTAAGAATTTAAAAAAATAATCTTAAACTCAATTTAGTTAGGCAATACTTCTTTTAAAAATCTTTCACAGAATTGGGAAAAGTTGAAAAAATTCAAAACAGATGTCACACAGATGTCAAAATTAATTGAGCTCTGGGAGATAGTGTATGAAAACCTTTATTTTAAAATTTGTTGTAATGTTTTGAAGTTTTTCTCTTCAAAAAAGTGCAGTTTTTAGGTAATTTTGACCTATTTTCAAAAGTTTCAAGGCATCAATACTGTTCAAAACTTACTATAAATCTTACACATCAGAAAAAAAATGTTAATTTTGGGCTCTGGTGTTATTTATCAAAACTCCTTTCGAATGTGAACATGAAGAAATGGAAACACAAAGTAAAAAAGAGGCTAAAATTTATTTCTTGAAGAATATTTTGTATCTATAAAAAAATTGTAATGTTATGAACGATTTTTTGTTATTATAAAAGTGATCAGAAATAAAGTTAGGATCAACTTGTTAAGATGCACTTTTTAATGAAAACCAGTGAAGGTAGGGTTTTTGTTAGTCAAAATTTGAGTTTTGATACAAAAAATTTGCGAAAAACTGTTAACTGAAATTCACAATCAAAAATTAGTTTCAGTTCTTGAATGTCATATAGTGTCCTAGAATGAAATGTCTTAGGCCTTTAGTGATTTAGGATAAAATACCGTCGAAGGCAAGCCTATTTTCTGAAAAGCTTGTAAACACTTATTTTTTAACACTTTTTGGGATCAAGCTATTTAACACTATTGATGTTTTAAACATAATTTCAGTATCTGAAGCAATATTTTCGTAAAATTTCAATTTCATAGAAAAACGGTAGAAACTGATATTTTTTCATACAACGAAGCTGTAATTTTATAAAAATCTATATATCAGTTCTTCCATAAGAAAAACTTCATCATATCTATCATCATTCGAGATCTTCAATTCTCTCTTAAGACGTTGATTAGAGCTTAAATTTAATGTTTAAATGATACAAATCATAAATTTATTCTATTTTTGCTATTTTTTGGGAGAGGGGCATTTTTTTGAGTTTCTGAACGTATAATTTTTAAAGGTCAAAAGGTATAAAACCTTCTATGAATTCAATAAAAAAAATAAGTTTGTAAATTCATAAAATTCTTTCATACCTTATATTGAAAGCGTATAATCCTCAAAATGCATTGATGACAGATATCTTGTTTTGTCCGCCATTTCGGTTTCTTTGTCATTCATTTGGAAAAAAAAGGAAACAACTAATTTTCTTAGTTTCCAAAGTTTCGGCCGTGATCTTGGCCATCATAAGCCATTTCATCAAATGACCGTGGGCGCATATAGGAACACTTCCTCCTACTTAAAATTTACATTTTTCCAAAAGTCAATTGCGATTAGTTTTTAACACCTATTTGATTCACAGGAAGCTTTTATATATCTCACTTCCACTCTTATGTAATGTCTTCTGAGAACTAATTTTTCTTTATGAAATCAGTTTTAAAAGTTTCATAAAGGGTTTTATGAACGTTATTTAGTTGCCTTTAGGGGTAATATATCCCTTTCCGAAGTATGCTGTCGAATAGGCATTGGAATTTTGGCATTGAAAAACATTCAATTCAGTTGACATCACTGGTGGTGTCTAGCGAAGTATTGCTTGAAAAGTAGTCATGCAATACCGCATTAGGCACTAGCAGTGATGTCAGTTGAATTGATTGGTTTTCAATGCCAAAAGACAAGCCCCTATTCAAAAGCCAATTACTTTTTTACGTAATAAGATACGAAGTTATGGTTTTCGACAAAGTTGTTCAACGTAAATTTTTTTTAAGAATTTATAAATTGGCACAAAAATCATTAGCAGGCTCGGCTCTTCAAAACAAACAAAAATGATGTTGATTTTCCAAAACGAAGTTTAAAATTTTCAAACATAAACATAAAATTCAAAAGCTACTCATGTAAACATTACTTAATAACTATGCAGAAAATCATGGATGAGTTTTGAACCAAAACGAAGCTTTTAAAACCCCAGGGTTCAAGAAATTCAAGAATTACCTGACATCGACTCAGTCTAATGAGACAGCGGATTTCAAACTTTTCGCTCAGAGCGATATTTTAGATCTCACCGTCCCTAAGGATATCTCAACACAAATTTATTCTGATATGCAGCGAAAATTGGTAGCTTGTAGCCCTTGAGATACACAAGACAGAATATATACATTAGACTGTCCCAAATTTGTATGGGAAATTCAGAACCAGTAAAATGTTATGCGCTGTAGGCTAAAATTGATCCTAGTCCTAGTACAAGATCTCATGCCAAATTTGGGCCAGATCGGATCACGGGAAGGGGTCGCTCAACGAGCCTGAAGTTTGTATGGGATTTTGAGACATTTTGTACGGGAGAAACATGAAAAATCAGTTTTTCATCAATAACTTTGGTTTCCTTCGGCCGATTTATTTTGAAAACGGGTTTTCTTGAAGCCCAAATTATGACAAAAATTTCATCTGCAATTCGTTTCGAATTAAGATAAAAAAGTTATTAGGCTTCAAAAATGGGCTAACTTTTTTAAGGGCGGTATTCATCATTCTTAATGAGTCGGGGCGTTCGAACATTTCATCGCAGCATAAACCGTGATGAATACCACTCTTAAAAAAGTTACCCCATTTTTGAAGCCTAATAACTTTTTTATTTTAACTCAAATCGATTTGCAGTCTTCGGATGAAATATTTTTCATAAATTTGGGCTTCAAGAAAATCCGTTTTCAAAAGAAATCGGTCGGAGGTAACCAAAGTTATTGATGAAAAACTGGATTTTCATGTTTCTCCCGTACAAAATGTCTCAAAATCCCATACAAACTTAAGGCTCGTTGAGCGACCCCTTCCCGTGATCCGATCTGGCCCAAATTTGGCATGAGATCTTGGACTAGGACTAGGATAAATTTTAGCCTGCAGCACATAACTTTTTCAAAAGTCGGGTCATTTGGAGCACTCCAATATACATACAGTTTTATATAGGTTTTGTGTAGCCGCTTGAATAGCTTCCTTGAAACGGTTTCTCATTGAAATACGCTGTATAACCTTTACATCTTTTAAATGTCGCCTGATTTTGCTTAGTGTAAATTGTTGCTTGGCTCACAATTTAGGTCATAGTAATTTTAAGAAATTCACTATGGGGATTTCATAAAATTTTGCTTAGGAGAAGAGCACTAACAAAGGGCGGGACAATTTAAAAATATGTCCCCAAACGGGGGTACAACTATAGCTATAGGTAAATGGTAGCGTTAACCGAAGAAGCTCACATTCTGTAGAAACCACATTCACATGAGCCGTTGACCGCATTCACTAGGTATGAGCTCCCGGTTTCGTCGTCGGTTGCGTTCTAGTTTCCTGGAACAATCCGCGACATTTAGCGACCCATGCCATGCCATGGACGGTATGCGTCTCTGCGATGCTTATGCAAAACAACAAAACAACAGTCGTAAACCCACATAAAATAGTATGGAAATGAGGGAGTCACGCGGTCGGTGGTGCTGAACGAGAAATGCGCGTACCGTGGCATAACTTTCCCGTCCGCGACGACGAACGCCTCAATAACTGCTGACCTAAGGTGTTGAAATTTCTGATCCCCCGGGGCTTGAACCGAATCGAATCGGAACGGCTGTGACGCGGACTAATTTGACTCCTGTGAGGCCCCACTAGTGCTGGCCTCCATTTATGTGAAGTTTAGGAACAACAACAACTGGCCGTTGTTGATTGTTTATGTTTAGTAGAGCTTCGCGATCTACAATAATGCCGGCATGTCTACGGTGGTTTGAAATAAAATTTTCAACGTTTTTCCACCCACATCTTTGCCAAAGACCAATCTTGCGCAAATGTGCCTTCAGAAGACTGTTTGAGAAGAGCTGGAAGCGGTAGTGCTCAACAGCCACGTTCGTTGTTGGCGTCTCTCGAAAGTGACCCCAAAGTCACGTTACAAGAGTCTGACTTACTGAACAGACGCCATCCGTACTTAGTTATTAGTTACTTACATTCATCAAGAAGATCTAACAATCATTCTTCGACGGCGAATAGTTAGGCGATGATGACTGATCGAGTATTTCAATTTCATTCATGGAAACATTGTCCGTCCGAATCTTTGTGACATTCACCTAAACACACATTGTTGACATTACGGCTGGGCGGGCATGTTCCGATTTCGTCTAGTCATACCTGTCAACTACCTACTTAAATAGACGCGGAGAGGCTAGACTGAAATTGGATCACGTCATCGCACAAAGCCCCAGCGCTGCTGCTCGAGCTCGAGTAACGTTTCCTTGGAACTACACTGGAACTGGAATTTGTACCTCGCTCTTAGTGCTGTTTATTGTATTTAGCTTCATTCCAGAATCAAATCTTGGTTACACATAATCAATATTCTGAAACACTTAGAAAATAATTTGATAGGGGGATCTCGAAATGTAATTCAATTTTTCAAAAGCTTAGAAGAGGTCAAAGCGGTCCATCGTTAAGGCATGTTGATGCGAAATTAATTGCATGTCTTCATTATAGACGCAGTCCAAAATTTCGAATTATTTCTACCAGTGGCATTTTTTTTTATTCTTCTCTCAAAACTTTCGAGAGCAGTTCAGCGTTCAATTTCTCAATTGCTATACCTGGGTGGTTGGTGGTGGTATTGATAGTTTCGAGTTGAATGTCTATTTCTCATAATACTATCACTTCTTCCGTTAAGGCGTCATTCATAAACGTAACGCAAAAAATCAGCATGTTCAACCCCTACTCTCCGTATGCCGCAAATCGATACAACGGCTTTCCGACAGGATTTGAACCCGCAGTTCCCGCTTCAGTACAGCGGCGCGTTAGCCAAATACACCACGGTTAACGTGACGAAATAGACTCCAGCATGCGTACATGTCGAGCTCCATCGGTCGACTGCTGGATCTTCTATCGATTCAAGGTTGCCAACATTTTTCCTTAAATCAGGGAACTGGTGAAATTAAAATCAGGCAAAATAAGGCTAGGATAAAGTAACGGAAATTTCACTAAAAGCGATGACCTTTTTTTTTGATCACCGTTCCCCATTTTCTTTCTAATTAATATGTTGGTTGAATAATTCTACTGAATCAAAACATCTAAGCAATCGAAACGTTCCCTTTTTTAAATAAGAATTCAAGGGAATCTTTCGATTGCTTGGATTCAGACACATTTCCACTTTTTCACCTCAGCAATGGTATCTAATCCAGTTCCTCACTACATATTTTTCATCACATCCGCAAAAATCAGGCTAAATCAGGCATGTTTTCAAAAATCAGGCAAATTCAATGGCTTATCAGGTTATCAGGCTGAGCCTCGAAAAATCAGGCAATACCTGAAAAATCAGGCACATTGGCCTCTCTGCACCCCATGTATAAATATCTCGCATGTGTTCTTTGCCCACTATTGATCTCTCTGTTGTTTCTCCATCACCACCAGTGATGCCACATTAAAATCGGTATTTCTAATCCCAAAAATCGGCATTCTGTATGAAATTTCCAAAAATCTGTATAAATACTGAATTTGTTTTCTCGAAGCATTTTATACAAGTTTATTGAAATTGCAATTTTTTTTTAAAAATTTATAAAAATATTGTCGGTCATAACAATTAATTAGAAATTTCATGTTTTTAGCTCTTCCAATATGTTCAAGAGACGTATGATCCTGCGTCGTTAATCTCCTGTTTAAATTATTAAAATTTCTTGTTCTCCATGCAAGTTGTAAGAAATGCTGAAACAAATCCAGAAACCGGGCAAAAACTGGTCAAAATTTAGGCGTTATTATATAAAAAAGCAAAGAAAAAGTGCAAAAAAAATGAAATTAATATTTTATTAATGTAATTGCAGACTTCCAAAAACTTTTTAGAACACTGAAATATTTAAAGGTTTATAAAAGTAAATCAGCGAAATTAATTGAAACAACCGTTGAAAATGTCCATACCGTTAATCGATTTTGCTGAAACTTACTCAAAAACTTGGATTTTTTTTTGGTTTCTTTGTGAAAATTGTGAAAAAATCCGGGCAACATCCGGACTTTTTTCACGATGTCCGGGCAACCGGGCCGGACCGGACTTTCTCGAAATTTCGCATCAAATATCCGGGCAAACCCGGATAAAACCGGGCAATCTGGCAAGCTTAGTTTATACATGTTTTTGATATGATGTTTCTTTAACTGTTAGGTAATCAAAATTAAGTTCATTTGTATTTGCTTGAAGGATTCAGGAAGGATTCAAATACATATTTTTTTTTAAATAACTTTTCTCATAAGAAACTTTACCAATTGTTATTAAACTTTGCATCAATCATAAGTCAGGCTTAATCAACCTCTGGTTAGCAATTTGACATTGGCGTAGTATCGCGATTTTAAAACATAATATTTTTTTGTTAAAGAGACAGCTCACTGCGGCTCTATTCTTTTTTCATTCCAAGCACTATGATCATCAAGTATTTGTATGTTACTTAGCTCTTTATACTGAATACTATTTATCGCGTGCACTTATATAGGTTCCTAAGTTTTAAATATACATCTTCGAAATATGGTCTATTAACGTCTAAAACTGCTATAATCTCTAATCTACCATGTGGTATTTGATGATCAAGATTCGATCTCAAGACAGTTGGCATAGAAAACAAAGATGATATTTACTGCGTTGAGACTTGCTGGCTAATAAGATACTAGGAAAGGATAGTATGAAATTAAAAAAAAAAATGGAAGAACGATAGTTTTCGATACATTTTGATACATATTTATTTCGCCAAATATCGTAGGCTACATACATATATATTCTTAAACCTAGGAGTTACAATCTTAATATTAACTTACATACTACAATGTTAGGTTCTTCAATGTCTATTGCCGTAAAAAGCACTTTTTAGCTGCTGTTTAGACATAGTAAAGTCTATGTTCTGGTAGTTTTTATTATAATTCTGCATTAGACAATTGATTGGACTATTTTTTCCATAATCAGTTCGAGCAGAGGTTAAGAAGATCACCACCTATCGACTCGGGATTTTAGACGAGTTCGCACATGGTTGCTTGTATCGGATTTGCCGCTACCTACGGTAAGGTTGCCAATATGCCTGATTTTTCAGGATTTGCCTGATTTTTGGAGGCCCAACCTGGTAACCTGAGAAGACTCCGATTTTCCCTGATTTTTTGAAATAAGCCTGATTTTCTCTGATTTTTATGAATATGATGGAAAATGAGTAGAACGGAACTGCATTAGAGTAATGAGTGGAGGTCAAAAGGTGGATTGATGACCAAAAAAGGTCCTCACTTCGGCCGAAATTTCCGTTAAATCATGCATCCTGATTTTTATTTCTCATGTCCCTGAATTTTGAAATAAAATGTTGGCAACCCTGCAACCCCGGTCCTATAAAGAAGCAATCAGTGCTGCTCGAGGTTCCGAGAAGACCAGTTACACATGGAGGTGTAGCTCTGTTGAAATCTAACCTAATGTTCTGGGTTCGTCTTGGTAGGTACATCTTCGTACCTGAAAATTATCACATTCTCGAAGTTGATGAAAAGTATTTATTGGAAAAACATGAGATATCATAGAAAGAAAGAACGTAAGCCGTAAATATAATGAATTTTTCGAAACAGATACAACGGCTCACCGACCCAGGACCTGAACTAGCAATTTCTGCTTCAGTACAACGGCGCGGTAATTTTTGTCCTTTTTTGTTAATTTTCAACGTTCAATATTTAATGATCTTGCCAAACTGGTTTTAAATGTAATAAAAGAAATTTCATGCAGCTCCTCAGGTCCTTCCACTATTCCAATTTTTGTTCTTCAACCTCCTTTATTTGGTAGGGTTCCGAGCCATTTGTCCTAGACACGCTTTCTTATGGAAAATGTCTCTATTTTTATATATAAAAAGTTATTACAAATTGACAATAAGAATAACACCAAAACTATAGGGAAGAATGGGATGATGATCTTATTATTTTTTTTATTCATTTCAGGGACTTCCTTCATTCTGGGATCCCTAGCCTTATGAACTTAGATCCTTAGATAAAAAAATTCTAAAAGTTTGTTTACAGCCCTAGAGTCATTGGATACTTAACGGCAGAAATTTCTATATTGGAGACAAACTAAATGTTTTAAGTCCTATTACCAGGCACTCATTGGATAAACATTAGTTTTATTGGATAAATTGGTATTGTTAAGTTGTTCTGCGCTAAACAACGATCACGATTCAACCCCTCATGAGGGTCCAGATACAGCAAGTGCGGTTTTCCACCTTACAACCAAAATTATAATTTTTTTTATCAAATTTCGCCGATTGAGTAAGGTTATTTAAGAATAACAATCTTGACTCAAAATTGATGCGAAACCCTTGAAAACTAATCCCAAATTCAGCATTCTGCTACAATTTTTAAAAAATTTCTCACTTGTTGATAAAAATTAGCTCTGGATTTTAAATTTCAAATGACAATTAAACTCATTCCGGCAGTTCTGGTTACTCAAATCAAAATTTTATTTCTGTTTTCGTTTTCATATTAACGATTCTGTATCCACTTTAGAATTTTTGATCAACAGCTCGAACCATCATTAGAAATTGGAAATGACATGCTGTTATGAATATTCAAAATTTGATTCTAGCTTTTCGAAACTCATAGAAAAAAAGTTAGATAATAAGTTTTCGAATGTAAAAAAGAAAATAAGAATCCATTTTGAATTTTCGTTTCATATTCAGATTCAAAGTTCTTTAACTTAATTATGATGAAGAATTCAAACTTACAATCCATGAAAACGGCGATCAAAAATTGAAAAATCAGAATCAGATACCGTAATCCGAGGTAAGATTGATAACTTTTTTCAATATTTTTCGATTATTTTTCCCGTTAAGGGGAATGTGGCATGTTTCTTATTTTTAAAACCAGTACTAGACACCTATGAACGGAAAACATGGTTGCAGAAATTTATTGGACTACTTTAAATTTGTTTTAAAAATCGATTTCGTCGCTGTTCAGGAGTTGATGCTTTGGGGTTACATTGATCAGTCTCTATTTCGACGGTTTTAACGAATTTTCTTGATCATAAAGGATACAAAGCACCTTCATAATTGTTTACAAAGTCTGATTTATCAATTTACCTTGCGTTTTAACAGTTTCTCTTAAAAACATTTATAATCGATAAAAACAATGATGCTGCATACATCTAGGGGCAAAAATTATAATAATTGCTAAATAGTTTTAGCATCAAAATACAAATGAAATTTTCCCTTCACACATTCCCCTAGGCCAATGTGGCCATATAATATGAGCGCAGTGAGTTAAAGAGCCGCAGCTTTACATCAAAAGAGCCGCAGTTTGCCGACCTATGCCTTTGGTCCATTTTCATTTTTCTTCAAAGTTAATCGTTTGATAGGATTCCTATCTATTTGTCTAATAAGGGCTTATTCTTGGAAAATGCACTTACTTTTTAAATATCAAAAATTTATAATTTAATAACTTTAAAAATAGCACTATAACTTTGCATATACACAAAATAAAAGTTGTTCTTTCACATTCAACCACCCTTTTACTTCTAAACACATTTTGTTATCATCAGGAGAGCTGTTTGTTTGCGTGCCTTGGAAAAAATAGATATTTTAAGATTTTGAAATTACATTTCTACTAACAGAAAACAATCTCAAATACAATCAAAATTTTGTTCATTTGATACTCAAATTAAAGGCTTTCAAACGTAGAAAACAGTTTTCAAAAATCCAAACTATGGACTAAGTTATTGATGATAATGTGAAAAAAAATATTGATGGTCAAAGTTACCCCGTTTTACGGTACATAATTCAAAATTCATAATCAAATTCAGATTCGCAAGTCCGATAAATTGAAACAAAACATCAGAATTTAAATTGCAGAGCTCTGAAATTTCACTTCTAGGTTTATATTTAAAATTCTGATCTTGAACATTAACTCAGAAATCTTTTTTTTTTGTTCATTTAAGAATCGTATTGAAATTCGGAAAATATTCAAATTTGCAATTTTGAATTTAGATTCAAAATTCAGATTCAGAAATAATTAAATTTCAGATTCAGCTAATAAATGAGTTTGATGAGTTTAATATCAAGATGACTATAAACTAAATCACAATAGCTGAAGAATTCAAATCGCAAGAGATCGCAGATTTACAATTTAAATTTTTCATTAAATTTCAAAATTTTAAATGTTATTTAAAAACAGTTTGTATTCACAATTCAGCTGAAACTTAAGGTTTTAAGTAGAATTTGAGTTTATATTGAAAGTTTTGTTTAATTGAAAAATTGTTTTAACAAATTTTCCCCAGAATTTTAGCTAAGCAATTGATTTTTGTCTAAACATTATTTGCTGAAAAAGAAACATGTTATTTTAACGTAAGAAATCCGCAGTGAATTTCATAATTCTTCAGTGTATTGTTTAACTTTATTGATATCGGTTTTAAATAAAACTTATCCTATGCTCAAATCAAATAAAGTCAATCGATCAGATTCTTGAGCAAATAAAAAAAAATTCTACCATCGATGAAAGTAAGTTCCTTTTTAGTAACTAAAAAATGAAGGCTTTACAAATACAAATGCTAACCTAAGCTTGTCTGGTTTTATCCGGGTTTGCCGTGATATTTAAAAAAAATTAAGAGAAGTCTGCTCCGGTCCGATGCCCAATGCTTGTTTTTCATTGAAAAAAGCCCGGATTTTGCCTGGATTTTTTCACACAAATTGTGTTGTAAATTTTTGTTCATTTATGCGTCCAAACCGTAATTTTTTCAGCAAGTTTTATGAAATTAATCATGAAAGATTTTTGGAAGCCTAAGACACGATTTAAGATCTGCTGTAAAATTTTTATGAAATTTTTTTTTCAAATTTTTATTTTATTTTTTAGAGAATTTCCTGGATTTGACCAAGATTGCCCGGAAAAGGTCCGAATTTTGGTCAAATAGTCTAGATTTGTTCGGCCCGGATACGTGTGGTTAAAAATTATGACAACCTTAAGCTAACCATTACTGTAAAAATTTTTGGACGTATTTTATTTAATTTGAAAAACAAATGCCTTATGTTAAAGAACTAAAAAGTGAGTAATCCTATAAAACCCATTAATTTTTTTTTTCAAAAGTTTCTTTAATCAATGCATTGTTTGAGCAAAAAATATCACAAAAAAAATCAGTGAACTCCTTCCACCCCCCACCCCCCCAGGGAAAATATTCAGTTAGGCTTCTGCTTTTCCAAATCCGTATTGCCGGGCCTTACGCTTAATCCCTGCCATCCGATTTTGTACAGCCACCTTATCCACCTTCTTCGCCGCAGAAAGCCAGTTTGCCTTGAACTGCTGCTCGTCCTTAGCAGTTTGTTTGGTCTTCTATAGATTCCGCTTGACAATAGCCCAGTATTTCACAATTGGGCGGAGCTCTGGCGTGTTGGGAGGGTTCTTGTCCTTGGGAACCACCTGCACGTTGTTGGCGGCGTAACACTCCATGGTTTTTTTTTACCGTAATGGCAAGATGCCAAATCCGGCCAAAACAGTACGGAACAACCGTGTTACTTCAGGAAAGGCAGCAGACGTTTATTCAAACACTCTTTCACGTTAATTTCTTGGTTGACGGTCCCGGAAGCTATGAAAATGCAGCTTTTCAAGCCACAGGTACAGATGGCTTGCCAAACCAGATATTTCTTCGCGAACTTTGACAGTTTCATTTTGCCGTATAAAACTCCTGTCCCGGAAGCTGCTTGTAGTCGGCTTTGACGTAGGTTTCGTCGTCCATTATCACGCAGTCAAACTTCGTCGTGTACAGCCTGCGGGATCGCGCTTTGGCCGTCGTATTTTGTTTATCATCGCGATTTCGAGTCACTACCTTCTTGTAAGTCGATAGTCCGGCTCATTTTTTGGCTCGATGCATGGTTGTAGACGATACACCCAGCTTATTTGCGGCATCTCGGAGAGAGAGGTTAGGGTTTCGCTTGAAACTACCGGCAACTCTCTTTGTCGTTTCAGCGGCTTCCGGTTTTCGATTTCCCCCCGATCCAGACTTCCTGGCTGTCGACAAACGTTCCCCAAACACTTTAATTACATTTGTAACGGTTGATTTGGCAACTTTGCCAGCTTTGCATGCGAGTAGCTCGGATTTTCGCGATGAGCAAGCAAAATTTTGATACGCTGCTCTTCTATCTTGGACGCAGGGATGCCAGGTATAGAGAAAAAAAATCTGGACAATTATGAAAAAAAGTCTGTGTGTGTCTGTGCATAAGGAAGACCACTAATTTGGTACTAAACAAGAAATTAGACGAAGCCTGTGGGGGAGGGGGGGGGGTAGTTGGGGGGAGAGTTCCTTTGCTATATGGTATTCGGGTTATTTGGTTATTTTCGACTTGAGAACTATATAACAAACACTGTTTCCTACCACGTACCCTTTAAAAAAATATGTTTAATAAATGATTGGTCAAATACTAATGAAAACGAGCGAGATTTCTGTCTAATCTAGCACTTACGGATCAAATCCAATACATGAATATTGATTTCATCACTCAATTTTGGAAGTCTGTAGAATCTGGGCACTCTCAGCAAAAAACTGGGCAAAATCTGTGTCTGCCCAATATCTGGACGAAGGGTCAAAAGTCTTGGTTTTACAGACAAATCTGTGCACCTGGCAACCCAGCTTGGACGGCATTTTGACAACTGAAGAGTGAATTCCAAAATTAAAATTGAAGCAACATTCTACACACACACCTTCAAAATGAGGGGTGTTTAGGTTTTTTAAATGCAAAATTGAAAGAAATACGTCAAGTTGATATTGATCAAATTTTGACCGTATCACCCTTTATGATTATAACCGTTAAATCAACCATAAATATATTTGTCTGGATCAATCTCAAAATTATGATAGAATCAGACAAGAAAAAGTATACGAATCCTTATTAAATCAGTCAGAATAAAGCCAAAGTAAACTGAAAAAGAACTTGTGGAAATGGAAATTCAAACAATTTTTATTATTAACAATTTTTCTGGTACCGATCCGTGAAAGTTGAATTGTGAAAACTGCTAATTCAGCGTTGCAAAAATAACCACTTGAACCATATTTTCATGCTGTTTTAACTATTTTAAGTTCAAGTTATTCTTTTGAGCATCAGATAACGTATTTTCGGGATCAAATATAAAGCTGTCAATTTTTGTTTTGCAATTGGAATTATGATTCCCGTTTTGTAAGAAAATACATCTTCGAGTTTTTAAGCATTTATTATTCCACTCTGTTCACTTCTTTTTATATCATTGACACATTTCATTCCTGTTTTTAAGGATAGTTTTGAAGTTTATACTTTTTTCAAGTTTATTTTCAGAGATAACTGAGGCATATTAGAAAAAATAAATATAAATAATTCATAATTACCTACTTTTACTTTTGAAAAAGGAAAAACCGTACAAATTATTTTGCCTTTCCATTTTTTTCGTTCTTTCGGCACGCATCATTCATGTCAATTAAATTGTTTACTGTCAGAGTCGAGAGCATTTCCGATAAGCTGCCATCCAGGATCAGTCAAAGGCCGACCATTTTTCATCCATCCATCAAACCGTAAAGATCACTGCGATGACCTTCGATGGGCGGAGATTCCCGGTCGTCCCGGGGGGAAAGAATACAGATTCAGAATATGTAGCATGTAAAGATTCTTGCGGCCAGAGTGTGAGACTTCTTTGCGATAATGATGCTGGGAGATGATGATTTTGTTTTGATTTCTTCCAGCCTCAAGAAATCCGAAGCATCTTGTTGGGCGCTATAGCAGAAGAATCTACTGATACTTCTTTGGTTTTTTTTTTCATTCTGTTTCACGATCTACCATTTCTTTGATTTTGATTGGATGGTTGGTGTTCGGTGATCTAGCACTGAGGTTAAGCTCGTGGTCTTCTTAATCTCGGGAAACAGATTCATTTTTATTACCCCTGGTAACGAAGAATTACTATAGAAGAGATTAACGTCCGATGATGTGGCTACATCTGATACTTTAAACGGGAATCGGAGAATCGTTCTTAACGATGGATGATGGACAGTAAACTATTTGATTTGAAAATACACCTAGGTTTTTTTTACACGGTTTTTTTTACGCGGTTTTTTTTTACACGGCTTTTTTTACACGGTTTTTGGGAATTAACACGGTTTTTTTACACGGTTTTCGCGAATTAACACGGTTTTTGAGAGAAAATAGAGAGAAAAAGTCCTTTTCAAAGGAAAACACTTAGAATCTTTTTGAAGTTGGGAAAATCTTATCTCTTAGACTAAGAACATGATACATGAGACCTGAGACCTGGGATATGAGACCTGGGATATGAGACCTGGGATCTGAGACCTGAGACCTGAGACCTGAGATTTGAGACCTGAGACCTGAGACCTGAGACCTGAGACCTGAGACCTGAGACTTGAGACCTGAGACATGAGACATGAGACCTGAGACATGAAACATTAGAAATTAGACATGAGACCTGAGACCTGGAAACTGAGACAGGTGATATTAGACTTGAGACCTCAGCATGAGACATGAGACCTGAGACCTGAGACCTGAGACATGAGACAAGAGCCATGAAACATGAGACTTTAGACCTGAGACATGGGAAATGACACATGAGGCATGAGACATAAGACATGAGACCTGAGGCATGAGACAAGAGCCATGAAACATGAGACCTGAGACCTGAGACATGAGACTTTGGACCTGAGACCGGAGACAAGCTACTAGAATTAGTACCGTGAGAAATAAGTTTAGCTCCGATTTCAACAAGCGACCCCTCTAGTGAAAGGGTTTGACTTGTTGGTGACGAAAAATAGTATGGCGACTTCGCTAGTACAAGCTACTAGTGCTAGTACCGCGAAAAGTTAGTTAAGCTCCGATTTCAACTTTCGACCCCTCTAGTGAAAGGGTTTGACTTGTTGGGGACGAAAAATAGTGTCGCGCGTTCGCTAGTACAAGCTACTAGTGTTAGTACCGCGATTAATTAGTTAAGCTCCGATTTCAACTTTCGACCGGTCAAGTGAAAGGGTTTGACTTGTAGGTGACGAAAAATAGTGTCGCGACTTCGCTAGTACAAGCTACTAGGGTTAGTACCGCGAGAAATTATATTAGCTCCGATTGAGACTTGCGACCCCTCTAGTGAAAGGGTTTGACTCGTTGGTGACGAAAAATAGTGTCGCGACTTCGTTAGTACAAGCTACTAGTGTTAGTACCGATAGAAATTATATTAGCTCCGATTTCAACTTGTGACCCCTCTAGTGAAAGGGTTCGACTTGTTGGTGACGAAAAATAGTGTCGCGACTTCGCTAGTACAAGCTACTAGTGTTAGTACCGCGAAAAATTAGTTAAGCTCCGATTTCAACTTTCGACCGGTCAAATGTAATGGTTTGACTTGTAGGTAACGAAAAATAGTGTCGCGACTTCGCTAGTACAAGCTATTAGGGTAAGTACCGGTAGAAATGAGATTAGCTTCGATTTCAACTTTCGATCGTTCAAGTGAAAGGGCTTCACTTTTAGGTGATGAAAAATAGTGTCGCGAGCTCGCTAGTACAAGCTCTAGGGTTGAAACTAATTTCTACCTGTACAAACCCTAGTAGCTTGTACTAGCGAAGTCGCCACACTATTTTTCGTCACCTACAAGTCAAACCCTTTCATTTGACCGGTCGAAAGTTGAAATCGTAGCTAATCTTATTTCTATCGGTACTAACCCTAGTAGCTTGTACTAGCAAAGTCGCGACACTATTTTTCGTCACCAACAAGTCGAACCCTTTCACTAGAGGGGTCGCAAGTCTAAATCGGAGCTTAACCAATTTCTCGCGGTACTAGCCCTAGTAGATTGTACTAGCGAACTCGCGACACTATTTTTCGTCCTCTACAAATCAAACCCTTTCACTAGAGGGGTCGCAAGTCTCAATTGGAGCTAATATAATTCCTCGCGGTACTAACCCTAGTAGCTTGTACTAGCGAAGTCGCGACACTATTTTTCGTCATCTACAAGTCAAACATGTCATGTCTCTACTGACTTGTCTCAGGTCTAAAGTCTCATGTCTCAGGTCTAATCTTTCATGGCTCTTGTCTCATACCTCAGGTCTCATGTCTTATGTCTCATATTTCATGTCTCAGGTCTCATATCTCATGCCTCATGTCTCATGTCTCAGGTCTCAGGTGTCATGTCTCAGGTCCCATGTCTCATGTCTCAGGTCTCAGGTCTCGTGTTTTATGTCTTAGGTTTCTAGTCTCAGGTCTTAGGTCTAATGTCCCATGTCTTTGGTCTCATTCTTCAGGTCTCAGGTCTCATGTCTCAGATCTCAGGTCCCTGGACTTAGGTCTCAGGTGTCATGTCTAAAGTCTCAGGTCTCATGTCTCTAGTCTACATTCTCAAGTCCAGGTCTCAAGTCTCAATTCTCAGGTCTCAGGTCTTAAGTGTCAGTACTTCAGAGCTGCAGAATTCGAATGGTCTTTTTTTACACGGTTTTCGGGAATTAACACGGTTTTTTTTTACCCGGTTTTCGGGAATTAGCACGGTTTTTTTTTACACGGTTTTCGGGAATTAACACGGTTTTTTACACGGTTTTTTTTTACGCGGTACGTATATCAGTGTAGAAAAAAAACCTTACTGTAGTTCTATTAATATTCGAAACCAGAGACAAATGTGAGTATTCTCATCAAGGAACATCTGGTTTGACTTGTTTTTTTTTCATTCACTGAATTACTGAGCTTTTTTGGATAGGGATGCCTACTCCCGATACCAGATACCTACATATATTTTTATTTTATTAACACTGAGGGAACTCCTACGTGCATCCCAGAAAGGGAGGGAGGCGTAATCGACAGTCCTGACCTAAAGCCGAAATACGCCCACAATTTCAGTTGTTTTCCAAAACAGCTTCTCGCCAACGTAACTGCCCGGTGTTATGTTATTATGGTTATTCTGTTTGGTTTGAGAGCTTCCAGCTCATTGTTGCCTTTGTTGACTCTGGCTTTCGGGGTGTAATTATTATGAGTTGTTTTTTTTTTTGGATGCCGGCCAAAATTGCCCGAGTTCTTGGTGTTGCTGTAACTAGCTCAACACGTGCCAACCGGGCCAAATTGTAATCGTGACCAAAGTCGGAGTCGGACCCATCCGATTGCATAACTGTCGAATAGCTTCTGTTTTCTCCATGGGAAAAATTAGACTCATATGCATATGGTGGCATGATGTTGTGTAAATAGTATGTTAAAGATGGCGTTATTTTTCTGGACGAAGACTCGAAGTCTCCCGCCCGAAACAGGGTCAGTTTATGTGCGAACACGCTGGATTTTCCTCAGTTTAACCCAGGCATTGCTAGGCTTCGCCATAAACTGAAAACAGAAAGTCGAAACTATTCGGTTTGGTGGAATAGTTTACGATTCCTTGGCACGAACAATCGGATCGGAAAGTCACGTGTAGCTTTTTTACTGCAGCCAGCCAACCGGAGCTCCAATCTTTACATCAGTGCCAGTATCGGAATTGTGACCATCAGTTGACGATTTCCTTCGGTGGGGTATGGTGTCCGAGATCGAGATTTCCGCGAAACTGTGCTATTTGGCCGAAACCTCGGGGTTGGTCCCGGACTTTGATAAGTGATTGGATTAAAGTTTCGATAATTTGAAAGTGTTGTAGTTACAAGGACTTTCGTAAAAACTGTGGAAACGATATGTTGTTATAAAAATTGATGACAAAACACACCTAGAATGGAGTTCAAAATGTAAGTTTGCCTAAATCAAGGCGTCAAATAGTCTATGTTAAGTGAGTTTTCTCTAAAAGATTTAACATTGATTTGTTGGAAAGTTCAATATAGGCATAACAGAACGTTTAAATCTCGAAAAATTCCCAATTGACGCCCTTTGTCCGGCACTGCAATAATACCGGAATTCGATTCTTCAACAAATTCTAGATTATTCTTCATGAATAATCAAATGGAATGCACTTCCTATTTATTTGATGATTATTCAACTTTGAAGTCTGGGTAATTTTGCAGCATCAATCTTCATTTCAACTTATCACCATCAGTAATTTTCCACGCTTTTGCTATATTTCCAACTGCCTGTGTTTGATCATAACCAGAATTCTTAACTAAACTTTTTTTTCTTAGAACCAGTGAACAAGTAGATTAAGGGACTTTCAACCTCAGTAATCAAGGAATATTTTTTAAAGGAAAAAAAGAATCTGACCAGACACGTCATTCCAAAAACGGGAACAAAGCCATTTTACGATGAACATCTGGTTGAATCTGGGAAAATACGCACAAAGAAAAGAAATGGAAAATTTAATCAATTGTGTTGATATCAGAATAAAAATAAAATTAAGAAGTGTCGGCAACGAGTGACTCAAAAATTCTTTGCGTAGGGCAGCGATAACTGAATTTAGAACAAATGAGATGATGAGTAACATTTGATTAAACATTAATCACTTAGTTTTTATAATCATGAATTAATAACAACTTAAATCAATTTTGGTTTGAGGTATGTTTTTGTGTAATTATTAGTCATTCAAAACTAGAACCGACTTATCACTTTAACATAAGCAATACTTTAAAAAATAGGTTTTAAGTTGAATTACAACCTTGTTGAACATTTTGAAGTGTTTTGACGCACGGATGAGCTTCTATTTTTTCATATATTTTCAAAGTTTTAGTTGAAGTGTTAGTTTTTTTTTTAATTTAGTATAGTTTTATTGTATAATTAGTTTAACTTTGTTTCAACATGAATCTCTTCAAAGGAAACTTTTTCCATTGAGATTCATAGTCTAAATTAGTGTAAATAATATTCATCACATTTCCTCGCAATTAATTAAATAATTTTTGTGTTCTCAGCATGAGTAGATTTTGCTCGCGTATTAATTTTTCTTTTTTAATTGCTGCCAGACGTGCTGAGAACAGTAGCGTCCATTACCAGGGGGCTCAAATGAGCCTTTTGGTGTGGGGGAGTGTGGTGGGCCGCTACAAATTCTAAATTTTTTCTCTCTCTAAATAAAATTAATGGAAAAGTAACGGACAATAAGACTTCTGGGTACCATTTAGCAACATTTCGCAATTGTTTGCTATCTTCGATATTGTTTTTATCTTATAATATTATAAACATTTTTTTATATGAAATACTTCAGTTTTACAGTGCTGTCAAATGTTCAATATAACTTATTATATTTTAATAGAAGACATTACATTAAAATATTGAAGTGCTTACAATGAAAACTTGCAACCTTGGAAAAGTTTGTATTCCGATCCCATTCCGTTCTTCGAGAAACTACAAGTTAATAAAATTGCAAATTTTCTTAATCGGAACCACCCAAGCAACCAAAAGTCACATATTTACTTGAATGAAGGCATTGAAAGTTACATATTGGCTGACAAAGAGAATCAACTGCCTAATTCCCTTTAGTGAGCTTTATGTACTCATTAATGAACTTGAAAGTTGCAAAAGTGACTAATATGTACGTTGTACGTGACTTATTTTGTCCAATTCCCATGAGTGAACTATATGTACTCATTAACGAACTTGAAAGCTGCAAAAGTGATCTATACGTACGTTATACGGGACTTAAGTCTCATAAAGGGCACAAAAGTGCTCAATACGGGATTTGGTAAGTCACATAAAGGGCACAAAAGTGGTCAAACGGGTGTTGATAAGTCACAAAAAGTGCATTGATGTGCTTTCAAAATCAAATCACCACTTCGAGTTTTAGTTTCAGTTAGAGCAACATCTAGGCGTGGTCTAGTGGTAGCGTGTTCGATTCTCACCACGAAGGCCGGGGTTCGATCCCCATGCCCATTCAATTCCCCATTCAATAAGAAAGTTAGTAATTTAGTGAGCATTCTGATGCAATATATGTAGGAAATGTTGGAAGGAAGCAATTGAGCAATTAGTCGAGTTTGGAATCCGGCGCCTGGCATCATGGTGGCACCGGTACAGAACACAGTAAATCTGTGTCAAGAGAATGTGATATGAACCGAAGCCAAGGGTTCAGTTGAGATAGAGAGAGATTTTTTGCCCATTTTGCGATTTTTTGGAAGCTGAATTAAGAGGCCGCTAGAAGCTGAATAGAAGATTATTAAGACTTGTTTTGGAACTTGAAAGTATCAATAAGAACTTAAATTTTGAGCTGCATAGAACGTACTTCTGAGTAAGCGTACTGGCTGAGTAAGCGTTTTTGTACCTGTTTTATGGGACTTTTGGTTGCTTGGGCATCCAACAAACATTGTTGTAGCTATATTCTTATGCTGTTTTGATATACGTTCCATAGACATTAAAGAAAGATCGTATGAAAGTTGAAAAAAATAGCATTTACCTACCAAAGGGGAGGCAATATACATGCATAAATTTCCTTTTTTATTTATAAGCGACGAAAACTACACCAATTGGGCGCTATCCGACTTTTTATTCGTATCTATCGGATGAGTGCAAGAGAGCGCAAGATTTTGCTCTCGTAGCCTTCAAATCGTTGCCAGCGACATTATTTTCTAGTTCTCTCATTGGTCAATATTACTCAATTCCCATCTTATTTTTAGCCATCTGGATGCACTGCTGATTGCAGAGAGAACATGAATATGATTTTCTCACTGGAAGCCCGAGCAAGAGCAAAATCTTTTCAAAATTTAAAAACATGGCGGACTTTCTATCATATCCGATTTAAACTGACTTCAGACGACATTTTATACGATCTTTTTACTATGCAGTTGGAATTGCGATTCGCAACACCATTGTAAACGACTTAAGTTATTTCTGGTACGATTTCATGTTTGCTGGGCATGTTCTATATAGTACGCAATATGGATTCAGAGTATTCGCCACATTTCTTTGCAATGAATTAAAAATAATTAATACTGATGTTTTAAAATCGCTTGGTACATCTTTGTACTTGAAAATAATCACATTTTCGTAGATGATGGAAAGAATTAGAGAAATGTTCTTTCGTTCTTTGATAGCTCATATTTCTCTAACTCTTTCCATCACCAACGAAAATGTAAAAAAAAATTAAGTTCTCAGCATGAGTAAAATTTGCTCGCGTATTACATTATTTTTACTTTTTGCTATCAGACGTACTGAGAACAGTAGCATCCATTACCAGGGGGCTCCAACGAGCCTTTTGGTGTGGGGGAAGTGCGGTGGTAGACTGAGTCGATTTGGGGTCATTTTTGAATTTCTCAAACCCTGGGGTCTAAAAAGCTTCGTTTTGGTTAAAAACTCATCCATGATTTTTTGCAGAAATTTTTAGTAACGTTTTCATGAGTAAATTTGAACTTTAAGGTTTGTATGGGACAATTATATATTTTGTACTGAAAAATTCATGGTTTTTGTGCCAATTTAAAAAATCTCTAAACAAAATTTTCTTCTGAACAACTTTGTTAAAGACTGTAACTTCGTATCATATTAGGCAATAAAATTATTAGCGGTTTAACAGGGGTCTTTCGGCATTGAAAACCAATTAATTCAACTGACATCACTGCTTGTGACTCGCGAAGTATTGCATTAAAAGTAGGTATTCATACCTCGCAAGGCACCCAGTAGTGATGTCAATTGAATTTATTATTTTTTAATGCCAATAGACATGTCCCCATTCAATACCTAATAACTCTTTTCAGGCCCCAGGGTTTGAGAAATTAAAAAATGACCCAAAATCTATATATAAAAAAATCAAAAAATGTTCCAAACACAGTTGAAATAAAAGGTCAAATTATGATTTCAATACAACAAATTTGTAACTTTTGAAAGAAAATCGATAGAAAAAGTGTCATCAACAGGATTTCATTTCAATAGATTCACTTTCGACTCCACTTTCCTTAAATGTGGGAAAACGACAAAAGATATACCTATAACTGACAGAAAAAAATACTATTTTTACTAGAGATGCAAAGGTAGATAGAAAAAAAACATTTAAAAGAGCAAAAAAAAACAGCTTGACCACATTGCAATTTACTAATCAACCTTTTGAAAAGAGGTTTACCTTTTGTATCAATAATGACAAGTGTACTAAATTTAACCTGAATCTAGTCAATCCATTGTCATTACAATTTTTTTACTCTCAAGATTCCATTGAGAATTAATATTAAAATCAATTTTGTTCTCTTTGGAATGTTGTTGAACTGTTCAACTTGAACATTTCTAAGTATTTTACTATCAAGATTTCAAGATCAGGAGTTAGTTTGTCGAGTTAAAAAAAAAGAAAAAAGTTTCAGATGTTTTTGTTTAATATTCCCTTACAAAATGTAGGGGAAATATAATCAAATATAACTACAGCTTTTGTGAAGTTCAAAACTAATTTACGTCTTCTAGATGTTCCTAGACTTGAAATCTTTATTTTGTCTTTATTTTCGATTTCTTTGTATTGTTCTATAGTTTTTTTTTCCTAAAAAGTGCACAAATTTATTTAAATAATTTTCACAAATTTTGCAAAAGTATCTCAAATGTAAGAGCTGATAGAAAAAAAAAACTAGTCATATTTGGAATCAACACCCTCAATTGAATCAAAATCAAATCTCAAATTTTTGCTCCTCGAAAAAATGTGAATTTTATTGACTTATGTTATGTTCCTATCGAAAATGTTATCAAAAACTGTTGTTTAAGTTCTACAGATTTAGAAAGTGTAATCTAAATCTAAATTTTTAAACAGTGTTAATCACAAACACCGTGCTGCATTTTATGACGAACACTGAAACACAAAAGTTTTCGACGTGAGCTAACTCATCGCATTTACCTATGTAAGTTTACAGTAAAGGTAAGCCCGGTTTATAGTTCTCGTGAACGCGGACGTGAACGTAAACGGGAACTCACCACAATAAAAAATATTCCGCTGTGAGAAATGTCAAATCGGTCAAATCTCCAAAGTTAGTAACCGGTTTGTTCAATCACAGATAGAAATTAGTTTCGATCGGTTTCGATTGGTAATTGACAGTTCATTCAACTTTTGATTGAAAATAGTCGAACAGGTGTTCGAATTTAAATTTAAATTTAAAAAAAAAAATACATAAAGAAATAAAAATAATTATGGTTCTTTTTAAAAACATATAGCTTTGAAAACGATTGCTTAAAAACTGGAAAAGCCCTTATTTCTACTTAATAAAAATAATTTATGTTTTAAGTTTGAGGTATTCTCAAAAAAATATTTATCAATCTAGTAGTAACGAGTGTAACGATTGATAATTTCTTCATCGTTAGCGACTTGTTTCATTTGAAAAAATTATCGAAAAAAAGATTTTCAATAACTACTACAAACAAAATAGCCATTTTTTTACTCTTAATTGAAAATCGGCAAAAAAATCTTTTCAAAATTATTCAAAGTTGTTTGTAAAATTGAAATCCATCGGTTCACTTTTGTTCATTAATTTGGCTGTTTTTAGTTCTTTATAAAATTATTATTTTTGAAAAATTTCATAAAGTATCGAATTTATTTCGTACTTTTTTTTTAAAGCACACGTTTGAACAGAGTGGAATTCACGTTATTTTTTGTTTCAATGTACTCTGATTAATCGCGTGGTCTTCGTTTATATTTATTTGTTGAGAAACGCAGATACAATTAGATGATGATCAAGCGGGTTTCAAAATTGAGAAAAAAAAACTATCGTATGCGGTTCTTTGCAATCATGGAATTCGTAGTATTTTTAGCCTTGATGGCCTTGAAATGTGCTCGCAATTTAAATTAAAAAACAAAAAAAAAAAAAACAAAATTTTATAGAGCCAACATTTTTTATTCCGTCATCGGTAAAAAATGCTTTCAAATGCACTTTGCCATTCGGACTTGAGAATGAACACTTGTTCGTTTCCCATTTTCACGTTCGCTCAGTCAAGGTTGCCGAAAAAAATTCTGTGTTTTGACGAAATAAAATTCTGAATTTCTGTGATTTGTCCCAAAAATTGTGTGACGATTTTCTGGGATGCTTTTTCTATTCATTTCATTCAAAAGTCATGTCAAATTGCGTCTTTTTTTACATTCTACTTAGGAAAAATCTATTAACATTATCAATTTTTTTATATTTCTCCAATTCAAAGAAATTTGAATTGACATAAAAAATTAATTTTGAAAAAAAGTTTAAAATTTTTAAATTCCTTGAAATCTAAGAATATTCCAAAAATTCTGTGTTCTGTGACACAGATTCTGTGATGAAATTTGGCTCAAAATTCTGTGAAATTATAGATTTTTATGTGATTTCGGCAACCTTGCACTCAGTGCGTTTACACTTCGGGCGAAATGGCATTGAACGTGGAAAAAAAAATTTCCGCAGGGTAAATCGGGGGAGTTGATTAAAAACCAATTTTAAAAGGATTTCAACAAGGCAATCAGTTTAAAATCAAACTATCAACCATTTCCGATCATTCCATCTAGTTTCATAGCCATGAAATTTAGTATAGTCGTTTTTTTTTACGAAATTTTTACGAATATAATTAGTCGATTCTTTACGAATATAAATATTTTTTCATTTTCACGTTCATCAGAACAATAGGGTGAGTGATTCTACTTTGAACCTAGAGCCTACTTTTGTCCAAAAATGCCAAAAATGGTAAATAATTCATTCTGCTAGCAAAGCATAAAGATACTCCTGTGCACACAATGAATTCTTATTCTTCACTAATCCTACCATACCACTTTTTGCCGCCTGTCTTTCGGATAAAATTGTCAACCTTTTTAAAAATGTACCTCCTAATCAGTGGAAATCTGACAGCTCAACTAATGGGGCGCGTTTTGATAAATTAGAGGTAATAAGGAAAAATAATGTTTTTCAATCACAGAAATTTAAGTGTTTAATTGGGCATATAGTCAAAGTCACTGGCCCTTAACCCAAGCTGCCCGTGAAGCAGCTCAAGTAGAAGCAGCTCAAGTAGAAGCAGAAGAAGAAGAAGAAGAAGAAGTGTTTAATCGTTAAAAAAAGTATCGTTAAAAAGCTGTAATACTTTTTTATAATAATTTTTAATTGAAGATTACATTTTTAATTCCTTTATTTATTTTTGAAGAACCATACTTTCTATAGGAATTTTTGTTCTAGGTCCAATGAAATGTACCAGTTCATTACTAAAATAGAAACAGTAGGTTCAAAGATGGAAATTTTGATCATCCATATCTTGGCAAATCTTTCAATAATGGCAAATCCTATGTTGAAAATCATCATTGAAACTTGCAGATAAGACCATGAACCATAAATAAATTTCCTGAAAAATGTAAACCTCCCATCCCATTGATAAGAAAAACATGATGATTTAAAAATCACCGCTTAATGGGTCCAAAGAAGGGCAACTAACCCTACCTCACCTCTAAATAGTTTGTTATGTTAACACTTTTTTTTTATTTGAATAGATTCTGTGGAACGTTTTCTAACTGAGGGCATTAAGGCATTAAATTTACTATACTCAACTGTACTGTATAACAAGGAGGGAATATGATAAAACAACGAAAACTTCAAAAGAACACTATTAACGTAGAATACTTATGTCCGTCAGTGTATGTTTGACAGAAATTTTAAATTAAGGAACAGTTTCAAGTTTTTTTTTATTTCATAGGTATCACCGTGATAACTCTCATTACAGTAATAATAACGATTTCAAATCCGTTCGGTTGTGTTGTTCAATTTAAAGTGAAATTTAATACTGCATCTAAAATTTCTGTTTACACATTAAAAAATAATGCATTTAAGGGTTTAACGTGAACTCGGAGATCACGATCGCGGAATGTATCCATCGTATATAGAAATTATTATAGGTATATGCATGCCCTAAGATTTGCAACAACTAATAAGCACGAAAGATGATGTCACACATGCTGTTCAATATGACCGGTTTAAATTCCACACATTTTTGTTTGAAAAAGGTGAGAAAAAGGCGACCGTCAAAACAGCTTCACCAGCTAAATATTTCTGCCGTTCCGTAACCTTCAGCTGTAAAGGTGCAGGATACTTTTTCGCAACATACCATCGACTGTTATTTCCTGAATCAGCTGCCATTTATTCTGCCATCCATAACTTAATTGAGGCAAATCACTTGTCATAATAAGACAGTTGTTAGTGGAGTGGGCGAATGACAGTATTGGGTTGCCTCAACCGGCATTCGATCGTTAGCGCAGTCATCACATTACTTCTCGATGATCGCTGCTCTTCTATTTACAAACGGCTTAACGCGTGGTCAGTAGTAGATGGTCCAACAGAGGATGTTATTGTTTGGGAAATTCTTCCACCTACTCTGCTCGATGAATGCCATGTAGTATAAACAGAGAAAAAAATCACACACGATCAAGTTTTTTCTTCTTCTCCCGGCTGTCACAAAGCTACCATCAACAGCTGGGTGCTCCAGCAGCATGCTTCGGGTTATTGACGGATCAGCGATCCCGGCTGCCTCAAGCTTAGTGAAAACATAAACTTTGTCCCCGGCAATGAAACGCATTCGTTGACAAATTCGCCAGCCTTCGGCTGGATGCATTCTCTGATCGAAACAAAAACAAGCCATCTCATTCCGAACTTGTTCAGCAGTTATTGGGCTTGTTTTGGAGAATTCTTTTTTCTCTTATTGTTAGCTATACCTATTATACCTAATTTTGAATCACAGAAATCTCTAACGGTGGTCCATTGGTATGTTTTTTCTCCCTCCTGCAGTCCCTCGTACAGCCGCTGCAGCTTTCCCTCGGCCGCCTCGATGCAGTACTTCAACAGTAGCCCGACACAAGACTCTGGCTCGCACATGTGGTCTGCCGGGATCAGCGAGAGCGAGTACATGAAGGGTGGGCTGCCCGGATTCCAGCGGATCGCTTCCAGCACCAATGCCGCCGGTCGGACCAATCCCTACAGCGCGATCTCGTCCTCCTACGGACAACAGGTAAGACACTGAATATTGATAAACTATCATGATTTTTTTTGTAATGTGTGACAAACTATTAATTTCAAATTTTGATAATCTGAATGGAAAACTAAATTGTTCAAAAGACACATTTTAAGCTGAATTCTATCTTTGACTGTGGAAAGTACGATGTTTAAAATTTACTTTTAATCGCGTACTGTAAAGGACTATATTCGAAAAAAAAAATGCAACATCTTTATTGTTGAATAACTTTTGGGCGGCTGAGATAGCGTCGAATGAATAAGTTTATTAACTAAAAGTTTTGGGGAACATATGTATGCGCCATCTATATTACACTCTATGAGCTACCGTTTTTCTAAATGAATAAGTTTATTAACTTAAATGTTTGGGCAACATATGCGCCATCTATATTGCACTCTATGAGCTTCCGTTTTTCTTGATCGAGATTATTTTTGTTGACTTCATTCCCTGAAGCTTGACCTTAAAAATAACTTAAAATTTTATATTTTCTGGAAATTTTGCAGATTTTCAACAAAACAAAACAACATTATTAACTTTTTATCACTCCATAACAGTTTTCGCCTAATGGAACGATTCCAGATCCAACCAAATCAGAGTATTAACATTGAGAAACCTTTGAAAGTGCCATGGAAGGAAAATGGTCGCTTTTGTAGTAATTTTTTGGTACATTTGGCCGTTAAATGTGCCAATCTTTATGTACCACTTATAGATTTGCATCTTCCATAGATCGTCGGCCAAATTTAGTAATAAATATATATATATATAATATATATATATATATATATATATATATATATATATATATATATATATATATATATATATATATATATATATATATATATATATATATATATATATATATATATATATATATATATATATATATATATATATATATATATATATATATATATATATATATATATATAAATTTTTATAAATTTTTTTTCTCGTTCTTCCTCTGGAACATTCAGGCGTGTTTTAAATGGAAAATTTCTGACAGAAGATCCGCCAGATTTCCACTGAAAAGTTCGTATCGATTTCCTTCAAGATTTTTTTTTCAAATTTTCACCCCGCATACGGGTCTACAATTTTGCGGACGATTTAACCACCGTATTTTGTTTATTTTACCGGGGGACAGCTTTTTATCATTTAGACACAATGTTTGGTCTGTTTTTTTTTGTTTCTTGGGCGAATCATACAGAAGAATTTTCCTTCATTACCACCTCTCCAAATGAAAGATTCGGATATTAAAACACTCACTTCCCATAATTAATCATTCTTAATAATATTCAAACTTAAACTCACTGTTAAAGAGACGAACCAGCCCGAGGCTGAAAGTCTCTATAATAAAGAAAAAAAAACAAAAAAAAACTCACTGTTAGATCCTGTAGGACCTCTAGAACGATTTATCACAAGAATTTTGGTCGCATTGTCGATTTCCAGCTGTTTTAGGGTCTCTCCATGTGACTTTCCTTGATTTTTCACGATCCTGCCCAAACATTTTGGTCAATGAATTTATTCACTAGGCGCTATCTAAAAAACTACTTAACAGATCGCTACAAAATTTTACAATTCCACATGTATCTAAACATTAAATTACCAGGTATTATCACTGAAAGTTTCATAAATTTTCAGCTAACCGTTCAAAAATTATTCACAAATGAAAGTGTTGCAATTTTTTCGAATACAGTCCTCACTATCCATATCCTTCGAAGCGCCTTAAAATAAACTTATAAAATCAAACTTGATATTCTCATCACACAAGTTGCAGGCATCATTTTTGCATACCGGAAAGTTACATGTATGTATAATTGGGCAACGTACTAGGGTGGCAATCAATGTATGGGAAAAATTTCATGATCGAATTTTGAAAACCGACCGTATACATTTTGTAGGTAAATCCAAAAAAAATCACCTAAGGGGAAATCGGTAGAATTGGAATATTAATTTTGATGCCAAATGACTTAAAAATGCATAAAACGTCACAATCTGGTGTTATTTTGAAAAAAAAAAAATGCAAAAATTGGTCCGTCTGGGACAGAAAGTTGTCAAGTCACAGAAAGTCGATTTTCAGGCAATTTTTTTAGACAACACTAGATCTCATTTTTAAGTTATTTTTGGCATCAAAATTGATGTTTCGATTTTCCTGATTTCCTTTGACCTACCCTCCCCCCCCCCTTTCAAACATGATTTTTGAGTGTTGAAAGATCGAAACTTTGCATAAGTCAGTTTTGTGGGTCAATCTACAAGACGGATATGCTCGGTTTTCCCAAATTGGAAATGACCCTTTTCGCTGCCACCTTAACGTACATATGTAGATGTGAATGTATATGAGCTGAGTAGCAATCAAGAAATTTTAATGGTTTCATTATGAACTCAGAAAAAGTAAACTTCAGAATTCGCTAAAAAATCATTGAAAAAAATTATCAAACAATTTCGTCAAATTTTAACATATTCTCTATTTTTTGAAAACGATAGGTCCTGGATGCCGTCTTCGGCAACATTGTTTATTAAAATTCAATCTCTCAAAAAAGAAATCGACAGGTTTTCAAACCTGTTGTAAGGAAAATCTCTTGTTGACATTTATTCTCCGATTGCTTCAAAAATAAAATGAGAAAATCACGGCTTAAAAAAAACGAGGCATATGATAAACAATACAAGACAGGATTAATCGAAATTGAACTAGTTAAAAATTTGGACAAAACAAGATCAGAAGGTATAACCGGACAAATCATTAGACAACATAGAAAAAAAAACAAGATAGAGCGAAGTTAAACAAGATAAATCATGATAAAACAAGACATGATAACACAAGACAAAACAAGGCCAATGGAAATTGAACAAAATTCTAAAAAAAGCAAAGCAAAAATTAAAAATAAAAGTTTTCTTTACAAGATACTTGAGTTCATTATAAGACTGTACAACACAAAGAAAAACTATATGAAAATACATTATCCTTCATTTTAGATTGAATTAATCTTTTCTCTAATTTCATATTTTTTTAAATCTTTTGTCACCTAGTTTTATCTTCTGTTTTCTTGTTTTATTTTATTTGATCCTTTTTATCATGTTTTTTGTGTACATCGCATTTTGATTTATCGTTATTTACCTGTTTTATTATGGTTAATCTCGTTCTCTTGTGCATTTTCTAGCTTTTTAATGTTAAGATTTGTTCTTAATTTTTCCATTATGTTTAAATTTGATAAATCTTGTTTTTTTTATCGTTGTGCTTTAATCTTTTGTAAGCATGTTTTATATTTCTTTATCCTGTTTTTTCCATTGCGATGTTTTTCCTTGAAATGTTTTGTGATATTTCCTTCCATCTTGTATGGCCTTGTTTTACTTTGTTCTATCTCACATTTTTTTTTCAATCTTATTTAATTTTGTTCAATTTTTTTTAACAAAATTCTGCTCCTACTAGTTGAGCCCTTTCACCCAATACTCATATTGTGAGAGTTTTATGCGTACTCAAGTCATTGTCATTTACTGCATCTTAAGTTTAGCTGCAGTCGCCATCTTAGAATTAAAATTTAATTTTCGGACATCTTCACCAGGTCTTTGCACTCGTTTTTTTGCGCGATACAATTTTATATTTCTTTTATTACAATTCTTTGACAAACAGAAAAAATCGTTTTTTTTTTTCAAAAATTTAATCTAATCCGAGTTTTAAAATATTTGAAAAATAATTTCTAGATTATTCATCGGATCTGGATGAAAATTTTTGCATGGGAGATTTGATCCCTAATTTTTGATTTTGTGTCTAGAATATTACCTTTATAAATGCCTACACACTATTTTCGTTAAAATGCATCGAACATCCGCGAAAAAACTCAAAATCGCAAATTATTGTTTAAAATCTGTGCATGAGATAGAAAAACTTCAGTTAAAAATTCATATTCTAGAACCTCGTACACAACAAATAAGGCTTTTTTTTTTTCTAAAACACCTTCACAAATAAAAGGGATATCAGAATGAAGTGATATTTGAAATCCGAGGCGGGTCCCGTACAAAATCAACTTTAAATATGACACAACTCGAATAACATTCTCTAGAGAACGAATGACCAAGTTAGTTAAAATCCTCCAAAAATAATGAAAATAGAAGAGAATAGAAAGAGAATAAATTTCAAGTGATTTTCATACAAATTTGTTCAGAAGCATGGTATGACCAAAAGAGAATACAGAATGACTCCTCCAACCTCTGTAACGAGGAATCCCACACAAAATTTATTGAAAAATCGACTTAACTTTTAGTGCTGGTACAATTGCTAGTTTTGACATATCGAGAAAATATATTCTAATGTAAGACCCATCAAAATAAAACATTACACTAATTAAATAATTGTCAGCTGATGAACAAATTTTAACATTTTTCGATGCCGTAAAATTTTAGCCAGTATGACGGGTTGGCAATGATATAAAATTATATTGGTTTGATTAACTTATACCAACAATGTTGGTTTAAAGATATTTTTCGGGAAATTCCTAATATTTTTTTTAAATTATAACATTTGACGTCTGGGTAAAAATGCAAATCAAAGCGACACCTCATAAATCTCGTTTCCAATGCTGGAATATGATTGTTTTGCATCACGCGTTTTGTTAAATTTAAATTGTATCCATCCCAGCATTTATGTTCATGATTTCAGCTAAAAGATTTTTTATAGTACTTTTACTCCTAAATGTATGCAGCAAAATGTAACAGCTATACATACAGAAAAAATGTTAATTTTAGTTCGAACAAAATAAAAAAAATCTGCAAGTTTCTGAATTATTCACGTAGTCTTATGGTATCACCAATTTATCAAAAATTTCAAATTTTTCTACGTTTCCATTGGTTTTTTAGTTAAAAACAAAATTTGTTTTTCTGGGTAAGGTGAAAATCGCCTGTTTTAGGAAAATTCAAAATTTAAAAATTACTGAAGAAACCAACATTTTTCCTTTCAACCTACAAACTTTTACTGCATAAGATGAATGAATCTCTGGATATATGTTTTTTAAAGCCATTGAAGTTGAAAAGTTGATTCCCCAGTTGACAGTATGATTTATGGCACAACTTGAACAGTTTTCATGGATTTTCTTTGTTTTGACATGGAAGATAATTTATTTTACTAAATTAACACTTTGCGGATCAAATACGAGATATCTCGGTCTTCGCTCGCCACGAGCTTACTGCACATAGAACCATAACTCTAATATTATGTTTTTTGTTATAGAATCATATTCGACAAAATTTAATATAACATTTTCGGTGACTCAGAGATACAAAATTCAGACAATTTGGTCCAGTGGTTTCTGAAATATAAAGTGCCAAATTTAGGTGTTTCTGGGCTAATATTTCTTCGCGGTCTCTAATGTGTTAGGCTGAAAATAGTGCATCGCAAATGTCATTTACAGGGCCGGGTTAAGCCATATCGGAGGCCCCTATGAATAATTTTTTTGTTTTTGATAATATCATTTTAAACATGCAAGGAAACTCAAAATGAGTTCAGTATAAATGCAAAATCAATCCGCAATTTATCGCTAACTGAAACTTTCTAGCGTTGAAAAACAACACTTTTGGTTGACGTTAATTCCAAGAAACTAAATTTGGCCCAGCGAGTTTTGAAATATAGAATGCCGAGTTAAGATGTTTCTCTACTTAAATTTCTTCGCGGTCCGCAATGTGTTAGCTTTTTTTTTCTAAACATCGAAAACGCTATGAAAAAGTTATTCCAGCCGTCGTTTTATTCGTATAAAAAATTAAAAAAATTGAGCTTTTTAAGAATTAAAATATGCAAAAATATGGAATGGTATCTTTCACAGTTTGTCTTTCGTTCTTGTGATTGTTGCAATTTTCGATAACTTCAACGAAGTTTGAATAAAAAAAAACGAAAATTTATTTATTTTTAACTTCTGGGTTTTTTGAAAAAAAAAAAAAAAAGAAATGGGGAGGGTGATAAATGAAGAATTTGATTTTTGTTTCGACCTATTAAAAATAATACTGATAACGCAAATCGAGCTAAACTGATTTTTTGGAGATTGAAAAACGATTTGAACGCTGCTGACGGGTTTTGTTGAAAAAATAAATAGATGTATGTTGTTTTCCTCACTTTCTCTGTATTTTCTTCTCACTGGATTTTGCTTAGATGTGTCCAGAATTAGTGTTGAAAAATTCCAAATCAAATTCCCAGATTTTGTCAGGTTACCCTGATTTGCTAAGCCCTTATAAACGCAGAAAAATTCTGCAATGCTGCCAGAGGTCGCCAGAATTTCATCCACTCCCATCCGGGCCTAGCAATTCCCGGCATTTTTTTCAAAAAAACCTGGCAAAATCCGGGCATGGATTTCAATTTTTCAAATCCAAAAACCGGACAAAAACCGGGCAAAATTTAGGTTTTATTATATATAAAAGCAAAGAAAAAATGCAAAAGAATTGAAATTAATATTTTATTAATGTAATTGCAGACTTCCAAACAGTTTTTTAAACACTTAAATATTTAAAGGTTTATAAAAGTAAATCAGCGAAATTATTTTAAACAATCGTTGAAAATTTCCATACCGTTAATCGATTTTGCTGAAACTTACTCAAAAACTTTGTTTTTTTGGTTTCTTTGTGAAAATTGTGAAAAAATCCGGGCAATATCCGGACTTTTTTCACGATATCCGGGCAACCGGACCGGACCGGACTTTCTCGAAATTTCGCATCAAATATCCGGGCAAACCCGGATAAATCCGGGCAATCTGGCAAGCTTACTAGAGGGAGCCTATAACTCAAGTAAATATTATTTCACGAGGTTCCCTTAGCTGTTATATGTATTTTTCGGTTTTAATTTTTATTTCCATTCCTAGATTTCTATACATTGAAGCAGTATGACTACAACCGTGTAAACTTTTTTCCTCGGTGGCCCCCCTAACCAGTGGGGGGGGAGGCCTGCGATTTTCCCCTCCCTTTTAATCCGGGATTCGTCTTCTATGTATATTAAACACGACAAAACTCGAACAATTTTCAAAAGATGTTTTCTCAAGGAACAAGGAAGGAAGTTTTGTTATGTTAAAATACCACTTCCACACTATCCAAACGGAAGATCTCGTACAAAATTAAAGTAGAATGCAACACAACTCGAACAGATGTCTAGAGATTTTCACGATTTTTTTTTCACAAATAAATTTGGACGTAATGAAATGATTTATTTCAATATATGAGGGTTCTTTCTATAAACGGGAGGGTCCTAAATCAATATTTACTAGATACAACTCTTTAAATTCTTGTTTGATTGTCATCAAGAAAGTACAGATCCCGTTCGTTTTTGGCAACATTCGATTTTGGCAACATCCGATTTTGGCACATGAACGGTTTTTAGAAACAACATTACCTTTTAGTTTTCGTTATAACCGGACCAATATAATTTAGACAAACACCATACATGCGTATTTATGTTCTGAAATGGTGATAAAATGCATCTATAAAAACAAAATTTTTAAAATAAATTTATAAAGGACGCAAAAATGACAAGAAGATTAAAAAATTCAAAAAGTTAAAAAACAAATTCAAACAAAAGACTGAAAATGATGAAAAACAACTAAAAAAAGATGGAGAATGACAAAAACAGCAAATATGTCAAATAAAAACAAACATTATAAACTAAAAAAGAAAGGTGCAAAATGCATCAAAAACATGATGAAAAAATAAAAAAAAATAATTCAAATGGTCGGAAATTGACTAAAAATAACGGTTTTGGAAATAATAATAGTAATTTTGTAAAAATAACTGAAAAATAAGTTGAGAAAAAACCGTTCGATTTTGGCAAAATTCGATTTTGGCAACACATAATGTACGGGCGTGTTGCCAAAATCGAACGGGGTCTGTATTTATAAAAAAAAAAAATATTAAAATCAGTGGAAAAACGACAAAGCTAATCCACAGCTGTGCATTCACACCCTTTTATTTCGTAAAACTACTCTAGAATTGTTGACTTCAATCAGAATTGATGGTCTTGAATTATGTATCTGTTGTCGATAGGCTCTTTTTGTTTCATAAACGGGTAATGAATCATCGTCACTTATGATCCAAACACCCAAGCAAAATGTCAAGTTTAATGGAAATAGGAGGAAAACCATTGATCCGTAAATTTTCATCTTCATTTTCCTATTACAGAGTGATCCCTGGCCTGCCCACTACGAAGCAAGTGCGATCGCCTTCACCACGGCGGCGGCGGCAGCCGCAGCGGCAGTCGGCGGAGTACCTTCCAGCGGAACCGGAAGCGGACGGCGCGGTGGAACACCAACGACCATCACTCCTACGACGACTTTCTCGGCAGCCGCCTCACTCACTGCAAGTAAGTAGAAGCTCGCTTCGGGTTATTTCTCCACGCATAAAGTCTTTTCGTTTGCACTAGGAAAAATGGCCGTGGGAAGAGGCCACTTAATATTCCAAGTTATGTCGGGCGGTGGTAGATTCAAACTTTTCAATTAATTTTCCGATTTTAAACTGTCTATTGGGGGAATTGGACCTATTGACATCGAAACTTAAATACCTTACCATAAAGCACTATACATTCGTTCAGCCGAAGGAAATCCACATACACTTGAGGGTAGGCTTATCGAGGGGCAAGACAATGAACTGACTTACCATGAAGTCGCGAAAATTTGATTCGTTTCTCACCAACTCAAATTCGCAACTGCAAATTATTATGCTAATTAAGTTGTTGAGAATATGTGTGTGAATTCACCTGGGAATTTATGGAAACTTTGCTTCACGGGTAATTGTTCGTATATTTCGCGATAACCATGTGACCCATAACCAGAAGGTTGCCAAATGAACGAACTTGCGATCGGTGACTGGATTCGGATGGTGATATGAGGTTTCTTATTTCAATTTGACTTGGATTAATTTCGTATTTTGTAATTTTTATATATCATCTATTACAGTGAATTTCAAAGTGAGTTTTTCTCAATCCTCAACTGTCTATAAGTTAGGAAAGTCAGTTAAAAAGGGCAATCTACTTATCTAGGTGTCCAAAATTAACCTACTTTTCAATTATCTTTTGCCGAAGTTTTGAAATCACAACTTTTTTCGATACCTGAATCGTACTTTATGCGATTTGAAACACAACAAAAATGTGTAGGTTGGTACTTATTTAGGTATCGGATTTGTCGTCATTTTTCAACCAAATCAAACTAAAATCAATTCATAGGTCATAGGTTTTTAAAACAGTATTTTTTTTTGTAAATTTTTGTAAGCATCATGACTCATCGCCAGAAATATTTCCTTCTCACAACCGGAACAGTTTTCGGCTGCGCGACAAAAATGCTGTCTGGTCTCTTCCCTAATTAGTCATCAAAAATTGTCAAAGCTTTTAGGCGAAAGGGCCTCGGAGCAAGGGAAAAAAACAACCAAAACTTTTGCTTAAGGTCCCTTCTGACCCGGCACGTTTCGCTATTTTATGGTCCCTGATCGTTTGTTTTTTTGCTTTTGGGTCGATGTTTGTTTTATGCAAACATCGTGTAGTGGACCAACAAAATGCAACCGGAAGTGGATGTAAGTATCAACCCACTAGAGAAGAAGAGGAAATACATACCACCATCATCATCAAGGGAAACCGGTAATTCACCGGTTCAGGAACCATGCTCAAAAATGTTAGCAAGGTTTGGGTTTCTTTTTATTTAAATTGTGTGCTAAAGAAACACAAGGAAAAAAAAACATAAAAAACTAATTACTTGTTGCGGGTGCACTCTCCGGGGACAATCCGGTACGGTAGAATGTTGGTTCTCGTTGATGATGATGGTGTTCTATGAAATCGGTTCAGAGGAGAAAGGCATGTAAATAAGTTATGTCGCAGTTTTGCGTTATGCTTTTTGCCTATCCTACATCGTTGCGCCGAAGTGTTTGCGCACATTTATGGAGCATAGACCGGGAAAACTCGCAAACGACACAAAAGGGCAGAAGGTTCTGTTTTATTTCTTATCAACGAACGTAGCAAGAGAAGGAAAAAAAAACAGTCACCCACCAATCCAATCCGACGACAACAATTTGCTTCCTGGGACGACAACGTCTGAGGGAAATGTTTCTTTTAAGTGCGGTTTTTTAAATGAAATTTCAATCGACATTATTCTGTTCCACTTCAAAGTGGAGCTTGTGCGGGAGGTAATTCACATAAATGTGAGGGCATGTCGATTTATAAAAACTTTTTTTTGTCAATTGCAAAAGATTGTGAACGTTCTATCATCATACTTAAGCAGTCAACAGTTAAGCATCTCTGCACCTGAAAGGATACTTTTAATTTTATATTTTCTATACAGCTCTGACACGCTTAAACGCCTGGATGTATGCAGCGCATGAATTGTAAATAAGAAAAAATCGAAAATTATATCTTTATCTAATTAGACTTATTTGTGATGATCCTTTTCTTCAAATTAAGGTTCAATCAAATACAATTTTATTAACATAGATATTCAGACGGGTTTAACCTCGTTTTCAAAGATATTAGAAAAATATACACGTCCCAAACTAGGCGAACTGTGAGTAACTTTCTTTCTTGTGTCATGCGTGGTGCTTTATGGTGGGTACAGCGAAAATTAGAAATTACAGAAAAAACCTTGCAACGCAAACTAGTGCGCGTCCAATTTATAAACTCGTGTTAATAATATTCAGAAGAAAAAGAATGTAAACAGAGCTCTGAACTTTGTTCAGTGAATCGTTCACGGTGAAATTATTCATTTCTTTTACCCTAGCTAAAAAAAAATCGGTCCGGGTGGTTTCATGAAGATTGTATAGTGGTTGACAACCTATTAACAGTTAACGGTTTTTTTTTTTAAATGTTATGTTTGTACTTTTCCATGTGAACCTAACAACCTATTTTCATGCCCGAGTTTCAGCCAAAAAATGAAAAAAAAAATGTACATAGAAATTGGATTTTTTAGATAAAAATTAAAATAAAATTGAAATACAATAACAAAAAAACCCGGAACATTCAAATTTCCATATTCAAACTTACAACTTCTAATTCAGAAAAAAATCAAATTCAGAATTCAGTTTCAGAATTCAGATTCAGATTCAGAATTCAGATTCAGAATTCAGATTCAGAATTCAGATTCAGAATTCAGAATTCAGATTCAGAATTCAGATTCAGAATTCAGATTCAGAATTCAGATTCAGAATTCAGATTCAGAATTCAGATTCAGAATTCAGATTCAGAATTCAGATTCAGATTCAGAATTCAGATTCAGAATTCAGATTCAGAATTCAGATTCAGAATTCAGATTCAGAATTCAGATTCAGAATTCAGATTCAGAATTCAGATTCAGAATTCAGATTCAGAATTCAGATTCAGAATTCAGATTCAAAATTCAGATTCAGAATTCAGATTCAGAATTCAGATTCAGAATTCAGATTCAGAATTCAGATTCAGAATTCAGATTCAGAATTCAGATTCAGAATTCAGATTCAGAATTCAGATTCAGAATTCAGATTCAGAATTCAGATTCAGAATTCAGATTCAGAATTCAGATTCAGAATTCAGATTCAGAATTCAGATTCAGAATTCAGATTCAGAATTCAGATTCAGAATTCAGATTCAGAATTCAGATTCAGAATTCAGATTCAGAATTCAGATTCAGAATTCAGAATTCAGATTCAGATTCAGATTCAGAATTCAGATTCAGAATTCAGATTCAGAATTCAGATTCAGAATTCAGATTCAGAATTCAGATTCAGAATTCAGATTCAGAATTCTGATTCAGAATTCAGATTCAGAATTCAGATTCAGAATTCAGATTCAGAATTCAGATTCAGAATTCAGATTCAGAATTCAGATTCAGAATTCAGATTCAGAATTCAGATTCAGAATTCAGATTCAGAATTCAGATTCAGAATTCAGATTCAGAATTCAGATTCAGAATTCAGATTCAGAATTCAGATTCAGAATTCAGATTCAAAATTCAGATTCAGAATTCAGATTCAGAATTCAGATTCAGAATTCAGATTCAGAATTCAGATTCAGAATTCAGATTCAGAATTCAGATTCAGAATTCAGATTCAGAATTCAGATTCAGAATTCAGATTCAGAATTCAGATTCAGAATTCAGATTCAGAATTCAGATTCAGAATTCAGATTCAGAATTCAGATTCAGAATTCAGATTCAGAATTCAGATTCAGAATTCAGATTCAGAATTCAGATTCAGAATTCAGATTCAGAATTCAGAATTCAGATTCAGATTCAGATTCAGAATTCAGAATTCAGATTCAGATTCAGAATTCAGATTCAGAATTCAGATTCAGAATTCAGATTCAGAATTCAGATTCAGAATTCAGATTCAGAATTCAGATTCAGAATTCAGATTCAGAATTCAGATTCAGAATTCAGATTCAGAATTCAGATTCAGAATTCAGATTCGGAATTCAGATTCAGAATTCAGATTCAGAATTCAGATTCAGAATTCAGATTCAGAATTCAGATTCAGAATTCAGATTCAGAATTCAGATTCAGAATTCAGATTCAGAATTCAGATTCAGAATTCAGATTCAGAATTCAGATTCAGAATTCAGATTCAGAATTCAGATTCAGAATTCAGATTCAGAATTCAGATTCAGAATTCAGATTCAGAATTCAGATTCAGAATTCAGATTCAGAATTCAGATTCAGAATTCAGATTCAGAATTCAGATTCAGAATTCAGATTCAGAATTCAGATTCAGAATTCAGATTCAGAATTCAGATTCAGAACTCAGATTTAGAATTCAGATTCAGATTCAGAACTCAGATTCAGAATTCAGATTAAAAATTCTGAGTATCAATTTTGAGAATCAATTACAATTCAATATACATTTGAAGTTTGTTTCATTGCTTTCTTTTTTGTAAACAGAGCTTAAGACGACTAGGAGACGCAAATTCAGTCAATTTCGTATTTAAAAAACTTGTAAAAAAATTTCAAAATATTTCTCATCTTTGGCTTTTTTTAATGGACATGAAACTCAGAAAATGTAATCTCAATTCTTCGTTATTGACCATTATTTAGCCAATACACAAGTTTTAAAGCATTCATTAAGTATTATTACAAAATTTTTTATTGTCTAAGTAACTCCCTTATCTCTTTGAAAAGTCAAACACCGATAATTTTCCCATGTACATATGTTCCTTTCCCATAAAGTTCATTTTATAAAGAATCTATCATAATCAGCTTTGTTTTCCAAATTTTCTTCCCTCAAAAAATTAAACCTTATGCAAAAAACTTAAATCAAAAGTGGGCTTCGATGCGGATTTGTATACCGAGGGACGAGAGTGCGTCAATTGCGGGGCCATCCAGACGCCGTTGTGGCGCCGCGACGGCACCGGCCACTATCTGTGCAACGCTTGCGGGCTGTACCACAAGATGAACGGGATGAATCGGCCCCTGGTCAAACAGCCCAGACGCTTGGTAAAAGAACCTGTAATCAAAATCTTTTTTTTGAATTTACTTTCCGTTATTTTGTTTTTAAAACTTTGTTTCTCCTTCCTTCCTTTGCTTGGTAATTTGTAAAACGCTCCATTTTGCTTTATGAATTCATCGATCACAAACGAAAACAATTCATCCTCATATTGCTTTACTTTACGTTTAAGTCTTTGAATTGGTTCGATTCTGATGGAGAGGAAAAGGATTAGCTTTATTATGGTATATTTTTCTTTTCGACTTTTACAATCTTAATGAACCCCGCCCGGCCGAATTTTCGAAATATTTTCCCACATTTTTATGATTTTTGGTAGCCATTTTGTAGTTGTTCTTAGTTTTAGACAAAAAAAAAACAATACCATCATCCTTTGGGGATGTTGAAAAACATAACCTACAAAACGCCCCACCAAAAGTGAGCGAACCCATTAAACTAATGATATGTCTTGTCTTTATTTCTGTGTGTGTTTCTCTTTCCACAAATGACGAAAAAACCAAAACAATACAAACAAAACGGAAATTGTAAATCCAGTGGCCGCTGAACAGGGCGGGGATCTTTATAAGGGCTACGGCTACGGCAATTCCTTGACCGCTCGAAGCTCCGAGGAGAAGCAAAGCCGACGACTGGTAGGTTTTTTGTTTTCTCTGCTTAGTGTTATGAAATAAAAAAAGATCCACCCTCAACCGGGAAAAGGAGAGCAATCTTTTTCCTCTCTATCGTATAGCGATTTTTTTAGAATTTTCTATAGTTTTTTTTTGTTTCATCCATTTTTAACCGACTTCATTCAGTAGCGAAATCCTGTTAACAGATCGGTGCTGTGACTTTCAGGGGGAAAATGGCGTCAAACAATTTCAGCTGATAGTGACAGGTCGATTTGTTCAAGTTGGCATATAGTTTCGATACCGGACCAATGTAGAGTAGGCCGGTCCTATTTTTTCAGAATAAAAATCAGAAATTTAGGGAAAACTATTTAAAACACACAAAAAATAAGTTTTGGAACAGAAGTATTAGAAAATCCACATTGTAGAAGTTGCATAATTTTGAGTTCGGATTTAAAGAAACAAAATGTAGAGGATAGGATTTATCTTGCATATATGGAACTAAAAATTTGAAAGCTTCTTAACTCAGAATTTGACGTCATTTTTCATAGATTTTTAAATGGAAACTTGTAGATTACAGCACTAACAATTCTTTGGAAGTCACAGCGCTTAACATAATTTCTCCTTTCTTCCATCAAACTAACACGTGTTTGAAGAGCTTTAGGACGCTTGAATTCATTTTTTTATGCTCTAGAATTGATCACTTTTTCGATTTCCGTTAGCAGAGCTCAGCTCGTCGAGTGGGACTCCAGTGCTCCAACTGCAATACCACCAACACCTCCCTCTGGCGTCGGAATCAGGTCGGGGAGCCTGTTTGCAACGCCTGTGGCCTGTACTACAAACTGCACAACGTCAACCGGCCGCTGGCCATGAAGAAGGACAACATTCAGGTGAGTTCTAGTTTCACTCCATAAATAAATTTGTCCCGCCAACAAAACGCTAAAACGTTTCAATTCGATTTTAGTCACGCAAGCGTAAACCGAAGGGCAGCAAAAATTCATCGGATGGAACGACGACGTCGTCGTCGTCGTCGTCGAAGAATAGCAACAACAATAATAATAACAACAACAGTAACGCGAATAATAACAATAACAACAGCACCAGCAATAGTAATGGTGGCACCAATCACAACAACTCGGGCAGTGTGGTTAATTCGACCGTGCTAGGAAATTCCCTAAATGGTAAGTAAAGCCAAGCCTGCTCTCTTTCGGAGCAGAATGACTTATTTTTCAAACTACACCCATAGAAGAGGTTGCAAAAATCCAATGCCTATTTAGCACATCTCTGTGCCGATAATGCGCTGAAATGTGCACTGTGCCGAAGATGATATCTTTGAAAAACCGTAACTGGCATAAGGACTCGGCTCCCAACTAAAATGATGCATGACCACTACATTCAAGCAAAACAAGAAAAACATTTTATGGGATTTCGTTCCTATTGGATAATTCATCCCAGAAACAAGAAAATAAAAATATAAACCACAGCACCCGTAGGGAGAATCGAACTCAAATTACTAACTGATTGGTCTTGCCAGACCGACATCTTAACCAGTGTACTATTTGAACTTCATGCAGGAAGAGGGATATTTGTCATAGGCATTCTGCCACCGATCAATCACAAAAGAAACGCACGACAGTGGCTTCCCGGCGTTTGGCCTCCTTTCAAGGTATTCATTTGTCTTGCTATGGAAACGGGAAAGGGAACGGGAGTGGAGGAAACGGGAAACCCATTGAATGAGAACTGTGCTTTGCTTACTGCCTGCTATTACATACACACGCTACATATACACAGCTGCTAAAGCCGGGCAGCTTGGCCGGTGCTTGTTTGCCGGTTAATTGAAGGAATATATTCTTGTTGCTTTTGCTACATACACACGCACAGCTTAGCCGTGGTTGTTTGCCGGCGAATTGAATTGAAGGAATGTTTTTTTTTGTTGTTGCTTTTACTGCATACACACGCACAGCTCGGCCGTGGTTGTTGGATTGAAGGGATTGAATTAGAAGGATGTTTTTGTTGTTGCTTTTGCTACATTCACACGCACAGTGCTCGGTTCGCTGGCTGCCTGGTGTTGGCCGGTATTTATTTCCATCCTTCTTCGTCTTGTGATGCGATAGGGAGGGACGTGAAAGCGTTTTTATTTTGTTTCTTTCAGACATACGCAATTCGGTTAATTTGGGAGATTAATGCCGGTGGGAGCAAATCGAATCAGCACCGATCGCGTTATCTTCTTGTACCAATGATGCTATGTAATTGACTACACGCCATTGGCACAGAGGCTGAATTTTGGGTGTTCAATTCAATCAACCGGCAAACAACCACGGCTAAGCTGTGCGTTTGTATGTAGCAAAAGCAACAACAAAAACATTCCTTCAATTTACCGGCAAAGCTGCCCGGCTTTAGCAGCTGTGTATATGTAGCGTGTGTATGTAATAGCAGGCAGTAAGCAAAGCACAGTTCTCATTCAATGGGTTTCCCGTTTCCTCCACTCCCGTTCCCTTTCCCGTTTCCATCGCAAGACAAATGAATACCTTGAAAGGAGGCCAAACGCCGGGAAGCCACTGTCGTGCGTTTCTTTTGTGATTGATCGGTGGCAGAATGCCTATGACAAATATCCCTCTTCCTGCATGTAGCTCAAATAGTACACTGGTTAAGATGTCAGTCTGGCAAGACCATTTGGTTAGTGATTTGAGTTCGATTCTCCCTACGGGCGCTGTGGTTTATAATTTTATTTTCTTGTTTCTGGGATGAATTATCCAATAGGAACGAAATCCCATGAAATGTTTTTCTTGTTTTGCTTGAATGTAGTGGTCATGCATCATTTTAGTTGGGAGGCGAGTCCTTATGCCAGTTACGGTTTTTAAAACATATCATCTTCGGCACAGTGCACATTTCAGCGCATTATCGGCACAGAGATGTGCTAAATAGGCATTGGATTTTTGCAACCTCTTCTATGGGTGTACATATAAGTAAATAGCTTAGTTATACAACTGGTAATAACAAAAGTGTGAATCTTTCATGCCTGTGACGGCGGCTTTGTTTTTGTAACGTTCCAATTCATTCGCTTTAAATTTTATACTATTTTCCCAGAGAGAATATGTACAAGCTAACTTATGAAAGTTGTATCCCAATGACGTTTTGTAAGCGATTTGTATTATTCGGCTGAACTAACAGATGTCTCCAAAGAACCCAAAAGAATTGTCAAAACAAAATTGAATTGTAAACAACTAAGATACAGTCAGCTTAAAAAGGGTCGTTTGAACTATGTGATTGAAAAAAATCGTTGATGAAGTTCATAATACATTCGGCGATATGCAAAATGAAAAGATATCTTGAACCTTAAAGTGCGAGCACGAAATTATTGCGACACCAAAAATGTCATGCCAATTTTCTTACAATGTTTAGAATCAAACCAAAATTTTAGGGTAGTTTCATACACATACCTACTTCAAAAATCGAAAGAAATGTTAATCGATGGAGCCTTGATTGTAAAATTGAACGCATTTTCGCTTAATTCACTTCCTTGAAATTCTTACCAGTGTCAACCGGTACCAGTTTCTCAGTTTTTTTTTTTCGATTTTCTTAACATGTCATTCTCGTTTTTGACTGTTTTCTTGCTCTCCCGAAGTTCCCGCTTCATTATTACCCGGTACTGCTCCACCGGGCTCAGCTCCGGACCAGGGGGGTGACAATCTGGTTCTTCTTGCGAACAAGAATCTTCTTCTTTTTTTCTACCTATCGGGAGAAACGTATATGGTGTTTTCCTCTCAAAGCAGTACAGAGTTGAAAAAGTCAAAATTTCAACCAATGAGGAACTAGAATGATGGTTGTGTTAGTGTGCAATCATTCATAATTCTCTAGGATTTGACATCTAGTCCGGTTCCTTGACAGCAAAATGTCAGGTTTATTATGGGCCCACAAAATCGTGGGCCCGTAATTTTGATGGTTGTCAAAATCAATGACAAAGGATACACCCAAAATAATCTACACGTAGCGGCTACGTGAAAAACAACATAATTTTTATCCAAATGATTTTCACGTAAAAGCTACGAAATGAATATGTAAACGCATCCCTATAGGAATTGATGCTCAATGAAAATCACCTACGATTTACGTGAATTTCTAGTCAGTACAACACGATGTGATGGTGATAGATGTGTGCAATATTGGTCGATTTGATTTTTTCTTTCTCGTTTTTCTTGTTGTTAGAAATAATTATAAGAATAACAAAAATGATTATAAATTTCAATTTATTTTATAAACAATCACTACCACTAAATTAATCACATTCACTTCAGCAATCACTATCACTTGAATAAAAAAAAATTATCTGGATTCCGGGTGGTTGACCAACGCAGGTTGGTTTTTACGATCCTGAAAAAATTGAAAAATATGAATTAGCTAAAATTTAAATACTTTCATGAAAGACAATTTACCTTGTACAACTTGTTCCTTGTACCATGAATTTGTCGAACATCAATTCCGGGAGTTCCACCAAAGCATGAGCGAACATGACCAGCCAGAAGCTTTTCCGAAGCTGGAAAAAAAACACAAACAAACCACAGATTGAATAAAAATAATTTTCGACGGGTTAATCAATGAACACTTACCTCCTTGGGTTCCGCGCACGATATTTAGTGTGATCAACTGCTCGTCTTCAGACGTTGAATCCTGCCATAAACGTTGCTGGAGTGTTTACATAAAAATATCAATAAGCTCACTGACGACAAATCCCTTTTCCAATAAGATTACACGGTTGAGAAAATAGAAGACAACAGATTTAAACCATCCACTTAGATTTTACGTGAAATTCATGTGACAGTCATTTGAAATACAGTAGTTATTACAAGGCACACGTAGAATCAATGTTATGCCACAAAAGCTTAGTTTACGTGAAAAATCCCGTATTTTAAATTTCTAAATTATTTTGGGTGTAGGGCTGTCACCCTCCTGCTCCGGACAGTTTGGTGGGCTCATGTCAAATGAATCAAAGCAATCAAAAGATTCTTTTCAATTCTACAACGGTAAATGAAAAGTTCAGATTCCGGTATTTCGATAGCTCATTTTCAGTGAGTTTTTTTTAACAATAGAGGGTTCATTTCTTTTGGAACAAAATGGACAGAATTAGCCTCATACCACTCCAGGACACTTTTAGAATATTTAGTGGCATGAAGCCAAAATAGCAGAGCTTCGTCGTGCTGAGCGAGAACGGCAGAAAGCGCTACTCGAGGTACTCAGATTTGTAGATCTCGCCATTTACTGTGCCCTTTGTCACGAAAGGCTCATTCCTCGGTCCGTAAGAGCAGATGGCCTGCCAAACGAGATATTTGGAGGCGAACTTCGACATTTTTTCCTTCTTAAATTTGTCGTCCACATCGAACTTGCTCTTTCCGGTGAAAAACTCCAACCCCGGAACTTGCTTTAAATCGGCTTTTATATACGTTTCACCGTCCATCACACAGCAGCCATATTTTGTCAGCATCTTCTCGTAGAACTTCCGTGCCCGAGTTTTAGCCGTCGATTGTTGCCGCTCATCGCGGTTTGGGAAGTTCTGTCCTACCTTGTATGTATGTAGTCCAGCTCTCTTCTTTGCATTCTGGAAGTAGCTCTGCAACATGCCGATCTTTTCAGACAAATCACGGCTTGAGACGTTGGGATTTGCTTTAATCATCCGGTTCACCTTTCCCTCCGTCTTTTTGTTCTCCGGTCCCGGTTTTCTTCCAGCTCTTTGCTGTGGTCCAACGTCAGCCGCTTCTTGAACCGCTTCAACACTCTGGAGACGATTGAATAATGGATGTTCAACATTTTTCCCAACTGCCGGTGCGACAGGTCAGAAAATTCCAGGTGTTTGGAAAGAATTTGTTTTCTCGACTCGCCTTGGTTCACCTCCATTTTCGGTGAATTGAAAAACACGACTTCGAGTTTGACAGCAAGTAAACAATACACATCAATGAAAAAGTGTGTTAAGTTTGGTTGATTTTTACCCAATGGTAAAAAAGTTATGCCCTGTTGAATGTCTCGCAATAATTTCGTGTTTTATTCGCTATTTCTTACAAACTTGTTCAATGTACTAAATAATGTCCCATACGAAGCATGAATGATGTCGAAAGTGTTCGCTTAGAGATGCATAGAATCGGCATTGCTACTTGAGGAATGTTTTTTTCGACTAGACATAGCTGGTTGGTTCCTCGGAAGTAACTCTTATTGCATTTCGATTAAACTGAGCTCACTGCACAAGCAACCAAAAGTCTCGTTTGAAAGGTCAAAACCAGCTTAATCAGCATAATCAATGTGCTGAAATTCATTTTATTCAGCCCAAAATTTAAGTTTTTATTGAATTTTCAAGTTTCATTACAAATTTGAACGGCCTTCTGTTTAGCTCGCAAGTCATCTTTTAATCAGCAAAAACAAAAAAAAATCAATTCTCTCCTCACGCTCGGCCATATTGAACCATAAATGCTTGAAAAATAACCATAATCGAAGTTTTGTGGATCAAGTCGTTTTATGAGTTTTCAGTGAAAACTCATAAAATGAGATTTCAAGGAGAACTTGGATAATGGTTATTTTTTAAACATGGTCGGAAAAAGTGAAAATGAGCAAAAATTCAGGGGGAAATCATTTGAATGAATGAAGAACAAGTAACCGTGTGTTGTAAAAAGAGTTTTTATTTCAAAATACATGCAAAGGGATGAATCATCCGCAATAGTTAAATCCCAGAAAAAGAAAATAAAAAATTGCAAAATACATTTATGATGTGAATATTAAATACTAAAAAAATCATGAGCATTATTCTGGTTAGCTTCACAAAAATCTCCGCTATTGGATGCTGGCAATGAAGATGCACTAAATGCAACAATTGCAGGGCGAATAAGGACCGATGCCATAATCATTTTCGCAAGCGCGGCTGCCTTCTCCCCGGTGATTGTACAGCACCAAGTCCAGTAGCCGTTCCTCCAGTGGTTTCTAATCGCAGCTTTTCAATCGGAACATTCGCTGAACAACGGGAAGTGCTCTTAAATCATTTCTGCAATAAAGATACAGAAAACTGTTATGGTGAAATGAAAAAAAATCAATCCAATGATTGAAATAGTTAAAAAAAAAAGTTAATAAAGCTTACCTTTAAAAAGAATCTTGTATCTAGACTAGAGCCACAGCTAGCACACTGACCCTACCTATCAATTACAAGAAAAAAACAAGGTTAGAGTTATTTTGAAGAACCCCTCAATTTCATTCATAACACTATATGTTTTTGTTCAGGAAATACTTACGCATTCATTGAATTTCCAGATAATCTTATCAAAAGTTGTAAAACCGCTGATTTTGAATAGCTGAATTGTTGAACTCATCGCAAAGCTATAAAAAACAAACAAGTTCCTTCGCAAAGATGGCTGCCAGTTTTCATAAGTTTTACGGTTGAAATTTAACCATTTTTCAACTATTTCAATAGAACTCATAAAATTCCTAAAATTGAACCGTACACTACGGTTGAAAAACAACAATTATGGCAGTTCTTACAGAAATCTCAAAAAATGGTTCAAGAAAAGTCATTAATGGTTGAAAAAAAAATGAGCGTGCTCTTTACTTCGGTCACCAACAGCCCATGTGGTGCTGCCGGTTTCTCGGCATCCATCTTAATTGCTCCCATCATCCTCAATCCATCTGATTTAATTGCTTTGTTTTTGACATTGTTTCATTCATGCTGGCCCGCACGTCATTTCTGATACACATTTCTCGCGTGAGCTTTCATTACGTCGAATGAAAAAAAATTTGAAAAACTGAGATATTCACTAAAAAAGCTTCATTATAACATTATCTACCTATGTGATTGATAAAACAATCAATTTAAACCCTTTTAACATATAAAATTTAAGACTTTCAAAATGACGAATGAAACAATACCTTGATTTCCAATTTCAATGTTGCTTACGTCCCTTCTTCCAAACGGCGAATGTGCAGAGGAAGAAAAACCTAGCACATTCGCTATGGATTCCATGAGCAAACAAGTGTATACAGATAGAGGTTATCAGAATATCAACCTGGCAATGAACATTATTTCAGATTCTTTTTTTTTTCAAGCGTTTTTAAATCGATACTCAAGCAGCAAACCTAACAACTAACAGCAGCAGGCTGATCGGCAGCAGCCTGCTGCTGTTAGTCACCCAATCACCCGATTCACACTTTTATTACGCATTCACTAATAAATTTACCGCTACACTCGACAACTCACCAAGTTAACATTCACTATGCCGAGAAAATTGAAAATTTTATTTACCGATAACTGCCTCAGAAACATTTGGGCGTAAGTGCAAGTTGAACGAATCAAAGGACGAATGAGACAAATTTCCCCTCCAGCTGGTCGGCAACAGAAAGTTGATCAGCAGCAGCAAGCTAGTTTGACCAATGGCGCACCAAATTCACACATTTCATTATGCATTTTCTCACCAATTTTCCGCTACACTAGATATTTCACTTATTAAACAGCCACTACGCCGAGAAAATTGAAAATTTCCCATAGTATTTGCATCAGAAACATTTGGGCGTAAGTGCAAGTTGAACGAATCAAAGGACGAAAGAAACAAATTTCCCCTCCAAACGACGAATGTGTTCAGACGTATGAACGATTTATGTTTGAATATGTCGTATGTTCCTATATGATTAAAAAATAGCTCTAAAAATTGCAAAAAATTAAATTCATAATTTACGATAATTAAAATATCTGAAACAATTAGTTTCCATTAATATTGCGTATTTTTGGAAGGGTTATCGGCGCAGGAATAAAAATAGGATTTGAAAAACACTCTTTAAATTTCAGAAGCGTTTTTCTCGGTTCGGTGTTTCTGTTTCATTCGACGTAATGAAAGCTCACGCGAGATTTGATTTATTTGCTTACTCAAGCAATCAAACAACCTAATGAAAAAAATTAGTTCTGATTCAAGATTTAAACCGCGACCCTTCGAGATGATAGTTAAACACGCTGCCACCAGGTCACGCCTAGATGTTGCCTTACCAGCAGCTAAAACTCGAAGTGGTACTAAGCTTCCCTAGAATACCTGCAAGGGCAGCCAGCGGCTAGCAGCGAAGACGCCAGGCTATTCGAGGAACTTTTTGGAACTTGAAGTCCATGGAAGGCTATTCGAGACCCAATTTGTAACTTTCATACTGAAGGGATGCGATTGACATGTCACAAAAAGGCTGTTCAAAGAACTTAGTGGAACTTAAAGTCCATGGAAGGCTATTTGAGGCCCAATTTGTAACTTTTATACTGAATGGAAGTGATTGGCATGTCACAAAAAGGCTATTTCATGAACTTTTAGGAACTTAAAGTCCAAGGAAGGCTATTTGAGACCCAATTGCAACTTTCATACTGAAGAGATGCGATTTGATATGCAACAAAAAGGCTATTTAGGGACTTTTTGGAAATTCAAGTCCATGGAAGGCTATTTAAGGTCCTATTTGTAACTTTAACACTGAGTGATGCGATTGGTGTCTCACAAAAAGGTTATTTGAGGAACATTTTGTAACTCTCATGCTCGCATTCGAGAAAATTCGGTACCAATTCCCTTTGGAATTTTTGTTCAGCGAAATTCAAACTTCGTAGGCACGCGTTTAAGTAGATATGGAGCTTTTGATTGTTAGGGTTTTTTTTGAGTTCGTATAAAATTTCGTGCTTTGGAAAATTGTTTTTTGAAGATTTTTTCTTCGAGCTTGTGGGTCTGTTCATTGTACTTTCTTCTTCTTTATGAGATGGGATTGTTTGATACACGCTTACTAAATCCTGGATAGCTCAATTTGGTGCTCGATTTTGGTTGAAATATCTTAGCAATATACGTGATTTTCGACATAATTCAAGTTCGATTTGACAGTACATCGAGATTTGTCAAATATCAACAGATGAATACAAAAAAATTCCCTAGTGGTACCGCCTAAACGCTTAATGAAAAGCAGTTGAGTGATCTTTCAGTTATGTGAAGGCATATTGGAAGCCGTTTTTTAACAAAAGATAGTGATTTAAGACATTTAATCGTTCGAAAGCTTTACATAATTTCGAATTTGTACCATACCACGAGTTTGTATCATAATAGCTGACCCAGTTGTATTAAATTTTAAAAATATCGAAGCTTTTGATTAAAATAGGAGTGCACCCTTTTCTAATCAATATAAGGGAAGTTTTTTGAAACCCTTAAAATCGGAAAATAAGACTTTTTTATTCTCATAAGAATTTATCAAACAAATTTTTAATCTAAATAAAGAATCATGGCTGCTGAAGTACAAGAATTTTCAACAGTAAACTTTTTTGAACCATCAACCTAAAAGTCAGGACCGGATTAAGGCATCGGGAGGCCCTGGCAATTTTTGCCCGGTGGGTCTCTATGAACAGATTTTTTTCCATATGCCATACCAGAGAAAAGAAATTTTTTTTAACAAACGAAGGAACTAAAAATGAACTAAATATCATTGATCATACTGCCAGGACACTTAGAACAAAAATTCGAACATTTTCTGGCCAATTTTTTTCGTCAAATTTAGCAGGTTCGCAATACCGACGGCAGGTGGCGAACCTATAATTTTTCCGGTAGAAATGCCCTATAGGAAAAATGTACCCGTTTTGCACGATTTTATCGTCTGAATTGCCTGTTTTTTTTTTGCGAAAGTCGGGTGGCACTTTCTAACTGGGATAGTATTTCTTCAAATCGATCGATGCGCACTCTGGAATCGATATTGCGTACTATCGAGTCCAGAGTGCGTAAATTATCCAAAAACGAAATCGACTGTCCAGTCAGTATGGTCAGTGTTAATATATTGCTTTCAAATAACCATTATGTCTGCGTAGAAGGTAGTTTCTCGCATCTTCAAACAATAATTGTTAAACCATCAAAAGCTCTGTTTTGGAAAAATTCTAAGATAAACAAATAAATGTTTTTCATTTCATCATTGTGTATTAAAGTGCTTCATCGAAAGCAGAAAAAATAGTTTCCTCATGACAATTGAAAAGTAACATTAATATATCAGATTTAGAATTTAGAAGATTTTAGAAACAAATTACAAATAAAGCTCAAATACAAAATTGAGAATCAAAGTTAAAATCAGAGCCAAAACAAGAATTGCTAATTGTATAGTTCTTTATCATAATGTTTCTTCTAATTTAATATATATTTTCTTAAAAGGTCTTCTAAATGTGAAAAAAGTTGAAAACGTAAATTCTCAATGGTGTTTAGATGTTTAACACATGGGATTAGTAATTCAGCAAATAAGTAAAAAAAAATCAGCAAATCCGAATAAGTTTAGTACCCTCAAAAATAATTTCGAATTCTCAATAAAAAAAATCATGAAACTGCAGGAACAACACAGGACTTGAAAATCTCAATGAATTTAATTTCTGTTTAAAAATCTTAAAGAAGACAAAATTGGAAAAATAGTAACATTTTTTGAAGAATCACCCATGTAAATTCGCATTTGAACTACGATAGGTTTTTATGATAAACATAATTTGAGAACGGACGATCAATTGGAAAATGAAATACTGAATTCAGAATATTTACTTCAGCAGATCAGCTTCAATCAGCTAGAAAAAAAACTTGATTTGAAATTCAGTAAAAAAATCAGTATTGACGATAACCAACTACAGTAATTTTTTTCCATTCTTTTTGTTGTCTTCAAATTGGTTATCAGGAAAAAATTGCATGCATTAATTTTGCAATGTTTAAACTAATACTCATGATTTTAATGTAAGCATTCTAGATTGCCCATTTTTATTTTTTAATTTCTAACAAAGCTCTGGAAAACTCATGGTTTCGATTGAATTTCAATTAATGTTTTTTCACTTTCTTTAATTTTTTAAAATTTCAATGATACCCATTTTTTTCTCGGATATTGCCCGGTTAAAATTCTGTAGTAAATATAAAATTTTGTTTAATTTTGTTTTGTTTTGTTTAAGTAAACATGAAGCTTTCTATAAATTACATATTTATACATATGGTTCCTCACCAATAATGTAGGTAAATGTTATCTTGTAAGTTTACATGGCTTTTGTACTTAATGGAAATGAGAATTGTATTTTATTAAATTCTACATCTTCTTCCTCCAAAAACTAATAATTACTGTTATTTATAAAAATTTCGACAGAGCTAAGAAAAAGTCATTCTAGGCACAGCAGAATCCGTAAAAATTTTTATAGTCCAAAATATTTTAAAATCAAAACCTAATGTTCGATAAGTTAGAACCTCAAGTTGTCAGAATATTGTGGAAAACAGTCCGTATTTTGCTGGGTTTATTCTCATTGATAAGAAACAGAAAATTCGAATTGTGCTCAGTTTTTTTAACTAGGTGTCGCGACATGTCGGTACCCAAGCTTTATCTAAATTAATGTTCTTAATAGTTTGAAAACGATACGAAAGCTGACGTGTTCGATAAAAAATTAAAACTCAAGATGTTTATCCAACTTTTTTCTTGAATTTTCTCCGAATAATCACTGGATTATTCTGGGATTTTGTGTTGAAAAATTAGAAATCAAATGTCCAGATTTTGTTTTGACAAAAAATGTTCGATTTGATCAGTCCGCTTAAGTGCGAGAAAAATACTGCAATTTTTACTCTAGGGGACCCCCTTAACTTATATTACAGTGAAACTATTGGAGAAATTGTTGAAGGGGTCCCCTTTGGTGTTATATTTAATTCAAATTTACTGGTCCTGTTTTTCTTGATTTCTAGAAATTTCAAGAATCATACTACTGATTGAACTAATCTTAAACTTAAACGGCGTTGCTAATTGTCACATTCTAATTTTAACTGACACGATGCGTATCATGCACAACAGATACAATTTGTGCTCAGAGTTACTGTTTGGCAAAAAAAAAAAAAAACAAAAAAATACATTTCAACACTTATGATTCAGAACTCAGATAGAAATTCCAGAATGCTCAATTCTAAGTTATGACTTCAAAGCTCTTGATTCAGAACTCAGAAAGAGAAACCCAAATTTTTAATTTCCAAATAACATGTAAACATTATCAATTTGAATCTTAAGCTTCCAGAATTTTGAAAAATATATTAAGAATACTTGAGTAGAATTCAGACTAGACAGGGAACATCACTCTTGATGCTTTTTTTAAACTGTTTTTTTTTTAAATTTGGCGCTGAGAAACGAAATAAATTTTCAAACATGTTTTTCCCTAGACGTCTATCAGAAAAAAAAATCTTATTTAAAATTAACTCAGAACATTTGTTCAATCTTTTCACGTCAAGTTAATGAAGACATTAAGCAGTTCGAAAAAAAGTGTTACAGCTCAGATGTCAAATTCTTGAGCGCTACAGGAAAATTTCTTATAAAAACTATTTGAATCATGTTGGAATGCTAGAAAACGCCTGAAACGCAGTTATCTAATAAACTAGTTCGTAGAAGCATGATTAATCACTTGTACATAGTAAATTTTTTGAAATAATCTTAAGTGATAGGTACTTTTCTGATTTCGCACCATTTTAGTCATATTTTTTGTCCAAGATGCCAATTGGTTCATTCGGTAAAAGTAAACTTATGCTCGATTTACCCGTTGAGCAATTTGAAACAAATTTTAGAAGTAAATGACGACGACTATCAATCATTCATATTTTCACAAGCAAAACACATAGTGGTACCATTTTAGTTTCGATCACTATACTTATAAGGCTTTAAAAAACTAAAATTTGACCTTTTTTTTCAAAATCATAAGCGATGATTTATAAATATTTCTGGCATCAATGGAGCTGTTTCTGAGCTTTGACCTAAAAGATTTTTATTTATTTAACAACTTTGTTGAAGACTACTGATCGTTGTGACATATGCTTTAGCGTGTTCTACAATACGAAATAGTAAAATATGTCAAATGTATTTTTTTAAACATTCATCACATTGAAGTCTTTAACAAAATTGTCGCTGAGAAAATATCCTTTTGCTTTTCATTTTCATTTGAAAACTTGGGATAAAAATCCCAGGTAATTCTGTGTACATAAGAAGCTCTAATTGGATCGAGTCAACTTTAAGGCAAACGGAAGACGCTTTTTTTCTACGATGCTCAATGAGGTTTTTTTTATGAACTTATGATTGTCAAAATGAACCATCATCAGAATCTACTAATTACATCAATAGTGATGGTATTTTATGCATGAACATGAACGTAGAAGCTAATCCAATTTACGATGCAAACAAAATGGTAAATTGAATACAACAAAAAGTTTAAATGTAATTTTTACAGACGTTTAGTTGATTTGATAATCTTTGTGTTTCAAAAATGATATGGGTAGATTATAAATAGATTATTTCCTTCAAAGGTAAATTCACCAAAATCTTTTTTAAAAAAACTTCAAGTTAATAGAAAGGCAGTCAACGGTGTTTCACCTCGCTGGGCAATTTAAGACTGACACGGTCGCCTGTTCGTTAAAAGCTAAACACGTGTTGCAAACTTTTGTTTTTATCGAACTCAAAATCATTGATAAAGTTCGAATTTGATATTTTTTACGAACTTCTATCACTGACACAGGCCAGTGCATCCATGCTGCAAATGTTTCCTTTTCTTTTCGGGCACTCCTACTTCGCCGGTCGGAAGCAAAACTTGCGTACAAGTTGTTCGATACTTTTGCTTTGCTCTGTTGGTGCCTACATTGCGGCGTTTATTTCGAGCCGACAGCATTCGTACCTCGATGAGGTTCTTGTTTTAGACATGCATTGAAATCTTCTGTTTGCATACGCTGTGTGTATTTTGACCAAAGAAAAGTTAATTAACATTTTTTAAAGTGTTAACGATTTTAGAATTGAACTAACAAGTCATGCTCACGGTGATTTCTATGAAAATTTACTTCGAAATGATCTAAATTTAAAAAGTTATTTGGCAAACAATAAGTATGTTCGATTTCACTGGAATGATGTACATACTAGGTATTAATAGAACTTTAAAATACTTCAGTAGATGATAGAAAAATGAAATTCATTCTGTTTATGAACCTTTCATGATTTTTTCAAAAGTTGTCAATCAAAAGTGAAAACGTTTATATTTATGGCGTCACCTATAATAAACACATTTATCCAAACTTATAATACTTATTGATTTTGATCTGTTTTACTTACATTATTAGTTTGAAGGCTGCGAAGATTGTAATTTCAAAGTTATTTTCTTATAAGTGTAACTCTCGAGCAATTCGAAAAAGGAAAAGGTCTGAGCCATTTGAAATAAACGAATTAAAAACAAATAATTTTAAGCATTTGTGAGGATAGTTTCTGTACATTCTTTTCATGAAAACAAGATAGCTATGTTTGTGACGTTAGAACTTTTTTCTCTTTATTTGCTTAAGCTTCTAGCGTTTTTAAGAAAACTATTCAGCAAATCACTTCCTTGTTTGATTGAGAGTCGTTTGATGGTCTTAGTCCGAATTTCTCGCCTGTCTCCGACTGGCTTGACGGCCAATGGTTCTTCTAAGCATCGTTTATCACTGAACGTGCGGAAAAGTGTATTTGAAAAGTTTGCAATAAGCTATAAGTTTATGAACCTTAAAGTTCCAACAAAGTAAGACAACCGAAGACCAATTTCAAACTTTCATCTTGCTTTATAAATTGGCATAGATACTAAGAATAAAGTACAGTATGATCTTGTTGTAAGACTTCAGCGCTATTATCTGCCTAAAGGCATCTGAAATGTATGAAAAAAATTTTCCGGTCGCCATGTAAAGTAGAAGGACGTGATACAGCGAGTTGATATCTTTTTTTATGATCGAGTAGACTTCTTCGGGTTAGGCAGGAAAGATTTCGAGATAGCTAAGCTCACATTACCCTGACTTTTTTTTTTTAATTTTCCTCTAAATAATAAAAAAAATACCAAAAATTTTAAAAATCGTACTAATTAATTTTTTGCATATCTTTTTTCATTTTCAGAACTCAAAGCTCTCAAGGCCTCGATGGCCCAAACGACGTCATCATCGAGTATCATCCAGCCGGCATCGACGCCGTCGAGCGTCGGCAGCAACATGTCACCGGATCCTCACAACACTTCACCCGGCGGCCATCATCACGGCCAACTGTCCCCGATATCCTACACTCAACAGGTTCCATCGCCGATCACCAGCACTCCGACCAGTGCCATCGGCCATAGTGGCAAATTTAGCCAACAACAGCAGCAGCAGCAACAGCAACATCAGAAGGCAGCATCCGTGTTCATGATGACTCCATTCGGGACCACACTGACCAATGCCAATAGTTTGGCACATCAAGCTGGACTTTCTTTGAGTCCCATGGGATACCACATGAATAATAATGGTCCCTCGAATGGATCCACGATGAGTCCCAAGTATCACGGGAGTCCTTCGGAATCGCCCGGATGTATGTCCGCGTACTACGAGCTGATGAGCAATGCCGATGCCAACGGACTGGATCCACATGGACTGGGATCGATCGTGAAGATGGAACCGATCGCCGGAAGCTACTCAGCCTACCAACAGGCGCTTCATCAACAGCAGCAGCAACAGCAGCTAATGCATCACGTCCAGAGCAGGAGTCCGTCGGTTTCGGACGACAACGATCAACATCATCATCAGCCCCAGCAGCACCATCATCATCAGGGCCACCAATCGCCGGACGGCCTCGATGACAAACATGGCCTCCAGCGGCCAACCGTAGTGTCGATGTCCAGCTAAGCGGAACGCTGAAATTAAACGAAAGAAAAGAAGAAAGAGACCTCGTCGTTAGAATCTCATGCTCAGAAGCCAAATACCAAATGAACCAAAAAGACTAATAACTGATAGCTAGAGAAAACTGTAGAAAAAACTCTCTTTACATAGAAGAAGCCACGTGATGACTCATCATGACAGTTAGAATCAAAAGGGTTCTTATCTCTGTGGACCACACCAAATTAGTTATGAACCATTTTAGGGTAGGAAAGTGCACTCGACGCCCCGAACCGAAATGCTAATGCCAAGCGACCGAGTGCAATTAGAATTATAAGTTACGTTATTTCTCCCCTCCCGTTTATAGGAAACATACATCATTATGCACGACTTTGATGTCTGAAGAAATTTTATTTTCACTTTGTAAAAATCACCGACAAACACTTAACGCTATAAGAGTAAAAAAGAAAGGTTTTTAATCCGCGTGTTATGACAACCGCATAAAACCAGAACACAAGAAAAAACAACAAACGAGTGTGTCATCTAATCAGCTGTTATTTCATCTTCCCCCACCCATTTGGGCTGGGTGGGATACATTAAGTACCATATAGAAGAGAGTGCGGATTTTTGTTGCCCCTCAAAAAGTAGGGACTAACCGTTTTGATGTACATAAATAGTTTTCCCTGGAAACTGCCGCCGGGGTGAGGAGCGAATCTAAACCGCTAGCATATTTAGAGAGAATTATATCCACGTTCACCCATTCCCCCAAATCTTCCCACTAGATTTTAAGGCTTGTAAAAGACAGAGCTCTCACAGAAATACTTCAAAGACTTTCCAAATATTAGATGCAAAAAAAATATCGTGCAGATGATTTTTCGAACACCCATCGATCAGATCGAGAACAGTGTGTGTTTGTAAATTTAGTCTAGACTCTAGATAAAGGTAGTGTCGGAAAATCATCACTTATTTGTTAGCTCGTAGTTAAGTGTTAAGTTGATAAGTCCATTTTATTAGCGCGTAAGTTTTCTGTTAATTTCGTGTTTTTTTTGTTAACGTATCCTTTAATTACTGTGTAATAAAATTGCTTTTAAGAGAAAAAGTTAGTTTTTTTTAAATCCGTTCAAATGATGGATGTCGGGTTTGAAGTATTCAAACACATGAATGACCGTCATGTATATGTTCTTGCGGAATCGTAACGTGAAACGTGATTCCACTGATGTTTAAACGTTCACAATATTGTAGGGTTTCCCATTAAAGGGTGATACGGTCAAAATTGGGTCGATATCAACTTGACGTATTTCTTTAAATTTTGCATTTAAAAAACCTGAACACCCCTCATTTTGAAGGTGTGTGTGTAGAATGTTGCTCCTTTTTTGATTTTGGAATTCATTCTTCAGTTGTCAAAATGCCGTCCAAGGAAAAAGAGCAGCGTATCAAAATTTTACTCGCGCATCGCGAAAATCCGAGCTACTCGCACGCAAAGCTGGCAAAATCGCTAAAAGTTGTCAAATCAACCGTTGTTTGGGGAACGTTTCTCGATAGCCAGGAAGCCGCGGAGACGACAAAGAGAGTTGCCGGTAGTTTTAAGCGAAACCCTAACCCCTCTCTCCGAGATGCCGCAAATAAGCTGGGTGTATCGTCTACAACCGTGCATCGAGCCAAGGTAGTGACTCCAAATCGCGATGATAAACAAAATACGACGGCCAAAGCGCGATTGGCGATTTGCAGCTCTGAACGACACTCAGAGGGCACTGCGATCAAAATGATGATGTTATGGATTCAAATGTCAAAACGCGTAGTGGTTTTGCAAAACATTAAAGAAAATTAAAAAATTTCGGTGTTAAATGAGAAATTTCCTAGCATTGGATAGGATAGTTAGGTAAGAAAAATTAAATCACACTGAAGTTTGTTTTTGTTGAATCCATTTCATTGTTCAATCTTCGTTAATTTTAGTTCTCGGAAAAAAGTGTTGTGCAACAGCCTAGAAGTCAATCGGGAGCGAGCAAGCATGTTTCCAGTAGCACATTTTTTAAACTGTGCCAAATATTAACTGCCGTGAAATCTAGAAAGGATTTGTCGTAAGATTTTCAATAATCTTTAACATTGATTTGTTTTAAAAAATTAACATGTTTTCAAAACAAACTTTTTAGATATACATCATGTTTTGTAGAAAAAATGAATGTGAGGAAAGCTCTGAACGACTTCCTTTAAGAAATCGGTTACCGGAAAATTGGAAAAAAATATATCGATATGGAATGTTAATAAGAAAAACTGTAATTTTTATTGTGTTCTGTGAAATGAGCTCATGATTTCTTTCTGTACTACCTACATTTATGTGAAAAAGAAATTTTAGAAATAACTTCAGCTTCAAATGACAGAAGCCTTCATTATGAAAAACACTAAAATTATTCAAAATGCAAGCTTAATAAGATGAGGAATTCCATTCGGATATGTTGTCTGATTTATACAGTATGTTAAGAAAAATCCTACTTTTTTTTATCCAATAACACTAAACAATCTTTGGACTTTTCTACTTAGCTAAAAGACCATATTTTGCTTCGAAAATTGAAAACCACTTTTAAATTGGCCGGCACGAATCATCAACAACATCCAATAAATCCATTTTCATCAGAATAGTTTCTTCTTGAATCGAGTCTTTATAACAAATTGAACTTTATCAGAGAAAAACCGTTCAAATGATATTTGATATTTTAAAAAATCATTGAAAATAGTAAAGTAAAGATTTTCTTAACGAATGAGGCCGTTTTGTCCGTGTGAAATCAAATAGTTTCTTCAGAAATCTCAATTTTGAAAATCATTTCCATTGACTGCCGTGTTAAATAACCGTTATCATCACCCTTTTGTAAGTTCCATAAGTGAAAATCAGTTGGCGCTGCATGTCAAAAAGTTTTGCTGCAAATTGCCAATCCCGGAGGCTGTACACGACGATGCTGACGAAGTTTGACTGCGTGGTAATGGACGACGAAACCTACGTCAAAGCCGACTACAAGCAGCTTCCGGGATAGGAGTTTTATACGGCAAAAGGAAGGGGAAAGGTAGCAGATATTTTCAAGCACATGAAACTGTCAAAGTTCGCGAAAAAATATCTGGTTTGGCAAGCCGTCTGTACCTGTGGCTTGAAAAGCAGCATTTTCATAGCTTCCGTGACTGTCAACCAAGAAATTTACGTGAAAGAGTGTTTGAATAAACGTCTGCTGCCTTTCTTGAAGAAACATGGTTGTTCCGTACTGTTTTGACCGGATTTGGCATCTTGCCATTACGGTAAAAAGGCCATGGAGTGGTACGCCGCCAACAACGTGCAGCTGGTTCCCAAGGACAAGAACCCTTCCAACACGCCAGAGCTCCGCCCAATCGAGAAATACTGGGCTATTGTCAAGCGGAACCTAAAGAAGACCAAAAAAACTGCTAAGGACGAGCAGCAGTTCAAGGTAAACTGGCTTTCTGCGGCAATGAAGGTGGACAAGGTGGCTGTACAAAATCTGATGGCAGGGGTTAAGCGTAAGGCCCGGTAATTCGGAGTTGGAAAAGCGGAAGCCTAACTGAATATTTTTCCCGAATTTTATACTAATTAAACTTGAAAAAGAAATTTAATTTGATTTTTTAAATAAACGATTTCACCAATTTACACGCGTTTCCCCTTGACCAAATTTTGACCGTATCACCAAATATAATAATAGTAGGAATATTCCTCACTCCCCAGAAACTTGAAGGACACATGAAACGCGCCTCCATGTGAGGACAGTTCTTACGAACATGAATAAATGCTGTCGAGAAGACCTAAGTTGCCTTGAACTAAATTTCGAAAGCTTCTGGCGAAAACTGTTAAGCTCATTGTCACCAAAACTTTGTGTCCCGATCTGATAATTATACTTAATACAACACAAGTATATCTACTATTTTTTTTTCATAATATCTTTCATGATAAGTAAGTTGACTTCGTTAATAAATTTTATACTCAAAATATGATTTTTATTTATCGGTTCAACATGTTTTGGAGTTTTCAAAAAATCAGATTTGCTTAAATGAAAAGTATTAAAAATAGGTAATCCTACACGAAGAATTTTTTTCCTTTAACAATTTATTCATTTTAGAGAAATGCTGATTTCCATTTACCAAACGTGCTCCAGATAATAATAATAATAATAGTAATAACGATGATGTGGTCATCAATAAATCTCTAATCATATTGTAGAGTAGATTTTAAGATCAATTTACTTAATAAATTGTTGCCTTCTTTTGATTTCTTTTATGAAATATTTAGTATTGTCCAAAAAGTGAAATTTCCATCAATGATTGATCCATTTCAAATGACATTAGAATCTCAAATTGTAGATTTATTAGCATACTCCGTCAGTCGGGACCTTTTTTCCATTCGGCAGAAAACAACACAAATTGAGAACCATAGCAACATACTTTGCTACACGAAGAAAAGTTGGAGTAGGCTGAAATTCCATTGTTGAAAATAAAACATAAACAAAATTTTCCGCGTGGTCATAGAAATGCAAGTCCAAACACGTACTTTTGTAGTTAAGACGCGAACCTGAGAGTTACCAATGTTGATTATAATATGTTTGGTATCACCCTTTATCTCTCCCAAATCAACAAAATTGTTAGGATCAGAAAATGGAAGAGAAGAACAGGTATTCGAATTTCGGGAATTTTCCCAAGCCTGCGCATGAGCGTTGAGACTTGTTTTTTTCCCATTAGTTATACCCGAAGAGGGCAACCCATTTTCAACCACCTCTGAGAACGTTAACCACGGTGCTTTTATGGAAGATGTTTAAAAGAAAAAATACAGACACTCTAATTTTTTTTTTCAGGAACGAAAAATTTAGCCTTTTCTGAATCATTTTCAGGCAAAATTAAAATATTTGGTCGGTGAGTCCTCATACGTTTTGTTTTTTGAAGATTTATAGTCCATATTTAGAACTTATTACCTGTAAATTTATTCCAGTGCAATGGAATAGTAACTTTTTTCATGGAAAACTTTTTTTTTTTTTTATTTATACTGAAATATTTTGTCATTCTGAACCAATAAAAATGTCAACGTCTGGAAAGATAAGTGATTTGGACTTCCTGAAAAACTTATTTTTATATGAACATTTTATTTTAAATTTTATTATTTGGAATATCCTTTTTTATTATTGGTGCTATCCCAATGTAACATGAATTTATATTTATATGTGTGTATCTTGGAGAACTAATTCTGGTTAAAAAAAATGTTATGATACATGAATAAGAACAGTCCAACACCATTTGATTGGTTTCCAACAAAATACTAAAAATATTTAATTTTTTTCAAAATTGTTCTTTGCAATATTTCCACAATATTTGCAGGCTCTGATGCATATGGGTACGCACTTTTGAAAACAAAAATTTAATTTTTGATGATGTCACTCGTTTACGGCATTTTTAAAATAAATTTAAAGATAAACATAAGATTTCAACATATCTAAGAAGACCAGTTTTCAATAAAATTTTGTTTAAAGGTCAAGTACTTGCACTGAAATCCGCTTATCTTCCGCTACATAACATCTTTTTTTAAATTTCTTTTTCTCATATTGATGGTGAATAAATTTTCTATTAAAGCTTAGTTCTTTTAGAAATGGGACACTTTCATTTGCTAATAGCTCGTTAACTAGTTATTGGATTTTAAAAATTTTAACAACATTTTGTTGCCTGTAAAAAGTACTATTTGACCAATTTTTTCCAAAATTTAAAATTTATGCGTTTTTGAGATATGTACGATGCAAGAGAAAAAGAAAAAAATAATTTTGCACAGTTTCCTTTAAAATTCGTCATTATCAAATTGATAGCTGACAAAACCGTTGATTATTCAAAGAATTACTGAGTTTTTGTGGTGGATAAGTATGCAAACACTGTCAATAATGTCCACAAAGTTCAAATCAAGCAATGGAGTGAAGCAGATGATCGGCAACAACGGTTAAGGATTATCAAGGAATGCAAGTCTCATACCAGCATTTTTAATTTTCAATAAACGAAAAACCAAGGGTAGATCGCTGATATGTCCAAAACAATTTTCTCCGATAAGCTGAAAGTGTTGCCTAGTGATGACTCATTAAAATCCAACCTCAAACAACCATTTTTTGATAGTTCCAAAGCTCTTAAGCTGTAAAACCGGTACCGAAAAAAAAACGTTCAAAAATGTGGTCAAAAATAATCAAATTTGTTCATTTCGAAACAACTGTATCCACTAAAATGCTTCCAGTTTCCAGTTTCCAGAGAAGTATTGGACCAAAAAGTATCAGAAATTGAAGAAGGAAGGTGAAGCCACCTAAAATATAGATTTTACGAAGTGTAGGTTGGAGAAACTGATCAATACCATGACTAAACAAAGTGTGCGCCGGCCAATGAGAGATACCAAGAATAAAGTAGAAATTTCTTTAACAAAAAACGGTAAATATTTTTTTTCAAATTTTTTCATGAAAGATCATAACATTGCCTTCTTTTTCTTCATAGAAAGTATTTCGTTCAAACGAATGGTTTTTGAGATACAGGCATTCGTAACTGTCCCATTTCTAAAAGAACTAAGCTTTAATCATTTCAACTTCATTTTTGCTTAAGAATTGAAGTACTACTGATATTTTCATATTTATGATCATCAAAACGATGAAAAACGATTTTTTTTTCTAGAGAAATCTCTATTTTATCGACGGTTTTGGACCTGATTTATGCGTTTTATTTTGTTTTGTTTTTATGGATTTCTATGGTTTATTCAAATCAATGATCTCTATACTTTTTGCCATAATTGGTATACTATTGTAGAAGTTATGATTGTTTTACTGTAACATAAATGCTTCATTATGGTTCTATTTAAAAATAAAGAGACCTTCAGTGTACAGTAGAGTAATTAAAATAAGAAAGGGATGAACAAAATATGATGAACCTGACACGCTGCAGGCTAGTTTGCTATCGATAATCTGCAATCCACTTTTGCCAACAATACTGATAATTTTTGTACATGTAAGATCGACAAAAAGATTGAAATGCTTTTTTTTTCGAAAATTCCAAATTTATCACAGTTTAGAATTGAAGCTAGATTGAACTGCTGTGGCGATTTGCAATGAGTCTGAAGTGCGATTGGAATTTTGATACATTTAACTCAGGAGAAGTATAAAAACGGATTTCTCATCAAAGATGTTTCTTAACGTATCGTTAACTTTCCAATATTCATTATCGTAAATTTTTTTTCAAAGCTTAAAATAAGGCAAACGTTTCTACTCCTGATCGCATTACGATAAGAGTTATCATAAAAAAGTTATAGCGGTTCCTAGTGTTTACTAATTTTCTGTGTTGCCACAATAAGAAAATCTAAAAATTATGGATTCAAATGGATTCATATTATTTTAGATAATTCTAATAATTTCAGATAACTTGACCCTCTCAAACTACTGACAGGATTTGCCAGCCAATTTTTAATTTTTTTTTTCAGGAAACGAAGATACTTTTTAAGCATTTTTTATGTTAAACAGCTCTGTAACTAGTTTAAAAAATTTTTAAAATGTTTCAAAGTTTTTAATGACATTGTTGAGTTCAATTTAAAGGTATTAAAAGTTAAAACTAAGAGAATAAGCTCCTTTGAAATTATAAATGAAAAAAATATTTTTTTTTTGAAGATTTCAAATAGAAAATTAAAAAAAAAATATTTTGTATAAGGGGTACCGACAAAATATTTTAATTTTCGGTAAACCGGCAGAAGCTCTACTTTCTATCCATGCAAAAATTAGCGTTACTGTATTTTTTTTCTTTAAATCCTTCTACGAAACACACCGTGTAACACGTTCGTCGCCATGGCACCCATATTCGGGTGACGGGTATATTTCCTGGGGAGGACCGTCACATCAAAAAGGGGGTGATGCTCTCTTACTGAAGTTAGCCGCTCAGTTTATCCACACGTTGCAAATCTGGGAACTCTCACTCTCTTCTTTCTCGCTCCCAGAATTTCTTTGGGCCCGGCTAGTAAAACTACCAAAATGAGCGTGGCGACGAACGTATCAAACAACGAGTCTGTGGCGCTGAATCAGCTCAGGTAACATTAAAATCACTGTAGCCAGTTTTAGTTTGTTAGACGAGATAGAAGAATTGACCATTTTTAATCCTTTAAAGATGAATTCACATACTTTATTTAAGCTAATCGTTAGATTCCCTAGGACTCCCAGAACGATTTATCACATGAACAGCGCCGGGCCAGACTTCTCACAAATTTTGTAATAAATATCTGGGCAAACCCGGATAAATCCGGGCAATCTGGCAACCTTATTCAAATGTAAAAAACTCATTTTGACAAAATTTGCATATTTCACCCTTATGAAATGTTTGTTTCCTAACAAATTCGATGCAATACAATCAATCAACTATCAATAAAAAAAATATTTTTGAACAGACAAAATGAACCCACCAACAAATATTTGTATAATACTACACGGAAAATAATTTTGAACTTAATTTTACGGTATTTTTCACATAAACTAAGCTTTCGATGCATCACATCGATTCTACGTGTGTTTTGAAGTAACTAATTCACTTTATTAGCCCATGAATTTCACGTAAAGTCTTAGTGAACTCATTTTGCGCGAAAATTTTTATCTATCTGTATTTTTTAGTATATCGGGTAACCTGCATGAAGTGACTGCAGTGAAGTCATAGAGAATTTTCGCATTTCGGGTTTGGTGCCGAAATATAAACAAATAAGATTTCTACTAGTCCTTAACAAGGTGAATTATGTATCATTTAGATATTTTTTTATATTATTTTTTTTCATTTTCACAGAATTTCCCGAATCAAGCCGCTGGCAAGGACACCTGGAATAAAAGATTAGTGGAAGTGTGCAGTGATGAAATTACGCCAGTTATTTTCAAATTTACAAAAACATGCGATTTTCTCCCTACTAAGAAAAAGGCGTGCTGCATACATTCAGGGATTAAAACACTAGAAAAAATCATGTTTAGAGGTTCCGCATGAGCGATCTTTGATAAAAGTCCACTTTCAAAATATTTGATTTCAAATAAATTCTGGGTCCAAAAATTATCACAAAATTTACATATTTTACATTTTTTTAAAATTTTGTTTGGGTTAAATACTACACGTAAAAAATGAAAAATTAACCTAATTCGCATCAAAATTGAAAATAAGCTAGCTATTTTTATGAAAAAAATTTTTTTGGTCCAAAAATTTTGTATTCAACTAACCAAAATGTGTACCTAGTGTAAAATATATTTTAAATATTTTTTTTATTTTTGATACCAATGCCATCCAAAGATGCGAATTTTTGTGCAATTAAACTTTGCTGAACAAAGTATGTTGTATGTATCATTGTGTGAGGAGGAAGAGCTAGATGCCAAATTTGAGCTGAATCTGGGGGGATTCTGAGACATTTTGTTCTGAAGAAGCATAAAAATTGGGTTTTCATCAAATATTTTTTTCTTCACCAATTGATTGCTTAGTTATGTTGATTTTATTTAAATTACAAATAAGACTAACATTTCACCTGTAAACTGCAACTCGTTTGGAAATTAAACAAAAAAGTTATGACTGTTCAAAGATAATATTTCGGTAGCAAATATCAAAAATATTGGTATTGGTATCAAAAATATTTTACGCTAGGTACACATTTTGGTCAGTTGAATACAAAATTTTTGGACCAAAAAAAAATTTTTTCTTAAAAATAGCTTGTTTATTTTCAATTTTGATGCGAATTTGGTTAATTTTTCATTTTTTACGTGTAGTATTGAGCCCAAACAAAATAAAAAATATATAAATTTTGAGGAAATTTTTGGACCTAAAATCAAATATTTTGAAAGTAGACTTTTTTTTATAGATCGCCCATGCGGAACCTCTAAACATGATATTTTTTAGTCGGCCCCATACAAAAGTTTGTTCTCCACATCCTAATTTACCATTTTTAAATAATGTTTAAATAGAAGGGTTTATGAATTCATATCATGTAATGTTATATTTCAATATTTTTTTTCAATTTTTTGTATTAAAATTAAAGTTTCATCGAATTCGATAAGATTTGAATTTTTTTTTTAAATTTTAACACAATGAAAATACTGATAAAATATTGTTCTATCGAAATAGATAAACAGTAAGAAATAAAATAAAACTTTGAAATAGTTCTGATTATTTGTTAAACTATATTAAACAACAGACGCGTATTAGATAAGGTTTACAACCAAAACTATTGCACTAGTCAAAAATGTCACCTGATTATATCCTTATACCCAAATTCCAAACCAAAATTATTTTGCTAGGATGCAGAGGTAACCTCAGTCCTAAAGCACAAAATCATTCTTTCATCCCTTTCCTTCTTTTCCAATCTATCTATTGACTGCTAGGACGTGGCCGTCACCGTTATTGATGTTTAAAGAGAGAGCATCAGTTTTGGGCATTGTGAATGTGCTGTCAGTCCTAGATACCATTCATTTGACCTTTGTACAAAATTTATGGCCTCGGTCAATCACGGAGTAACAATTATTGGCGATGTGGAATTCGTTCTACTTAGCCACGTCTGCGATCGTGGGATTTGAAATGCATAGCGTGTAATGATAATTTCATTAAAGTAATTTAATGTTAATTGAGCAAGGTTTTTAAAAGAGGGAGAAAATACATGCATCACAGATAAACAGACGGGACACTCGGTTTTAATTTTTCGCAAAGCGTTTTTAGCTCTTAGGGAGCTAGGCAATGTCGCCACCAGAGGCACTGCAATCGATTTAAAGATTCTCGATCATAGTAGCTTTCCGTTTCTATGGTCTTCAATTTCGTTTCAATTCAATAATAAACAAAATAAGTTTTCAGGCAGCAACAAATGAAAAAGTTCCGTAAGATTGTTATTTTAGAAATATCCAGAAACGCTACACCAGACGATGACCATCTATTCTGTTTCGGAGAATGAGACAATCAGGCTGGTGGAAAGAGCCAACAGTTGAATGAAAACTACTGAAGATTCCGCGTATCGAGAGCGTATCAGTCTTATTTCAAACATTGGTTCAGGTCCGTATGTTATTTTTAGAGACTTGATTAATATTTTACAGCAACGGGACCAATAATCTTTAAGCTATGAATATTCATTTTAGGAATTAGAAATATGGAACAATCTGGACTTGAGAGATCTTGTAAGTAGTGTTTGAAGGAGCTGCCTTACCCAGGAAGTTACAACATAGGCTGTTCGAATGTCGAAGTGGATGTCGGAGGGTCACGAGAAACCTTTCGAAGAAGAAAATATCTGAATAAAGTGACCGGCTTTTCAGGAGAGAGGCCGTTGAGGATTTACGTTGCGTGAAATTGTGTGAAGAATCGTTGATAACAAATCTGAAATAAATTACGTGATTCTAGTTATTTTTACTACAACTTTTGTAATAATAATAATGTGAATTTCATGTTTTTAATAGAAAAGGTTTTTCATATTTGGTCATAAAAATGATTTTCTTTTTTTGAAATCCGTGATTTGACAAGACATCAAATTTTCAAATTATCAATACATTTTTCAGAAGAAAATCATGTACGAAAAAGAATAACTAACCAATGTAGTTATTAAAATAAATGTATGAAACGGACACGACTAGATTACATTCTCTGTGATTATATATTCAGGTTAAAGCCGAATTGAGACAAATCAAAACAGTTCGACGATATATAATTTATTTATTTTCAAAACGAAATACATTTAAGCTGACGTTCAAAACAATTGCGTGCTGCAGCCTTATCCCAAAGAAGCGGTAGTCGCTGTATCAACAAAATCCGTTTCTTGAACCCAACTATTATAAAAAGATAATTCGATTTTGTCTTCAACTTTGCACACTTGATGACAATGAACAGGAAGTCCTAACCGGAACCGGAACCGAATGCGTTAATTGAAACTTCCTCTTCAAACGAACGTTACCGCAGTCTACGGGTGTTTGTTTATTATAATATTTTGATCGAAGTCAACACCATGGAGATGATAAGCCATAAAAGTGGCTACCTTGATTTCTTTTATATTTCATGCATTGCCATCTGGTGGCGACATTGCCTAGCTCTTTCAAAGCTTTGCGAAGAATCGATGAAAATTTGTCCAGAGTGTCATGTCTGTTTATCTGTGCATGCATTATACATTGAGTTTTGTTGATAAAGCATTTCAAGTTCAACAATTTAAGGTGGATATGAGCAGCCAATCAAGCTAAGCTAAATGATCTCAATTTCTATTTCATGAGTCACATTAAAAATTAACATTTTGTTGAAGAAATTTGGTGTGGTGGTTGTTAGAGTATCTCAGCCTGCACTTGAACGTGTTTACGCCAAACTTTAGAAAAAAAAATGATTATTTCAATACATCTTAGTTTCGAATTATGTCATCATTGATGGTTTAAAACCGACAATAATAAGGAGCGTATGCGAAGAAAAAAAGCAACTCTTTGATTTGTGAATAACTTTTGAAGGCATGAATGAAAATTGTAAGGTAATGTGTACGTGGACAAAATTAGGTGATAATCCGTCTACTGGACTTTGAGATCGAATCCAATACAGAAGCTCATTTACAATATTTTCTGTGCATGATCGAGAAAAGACCAGGAAAGTCTCAGTGGGAGACTCAAAAACAGCTGGAAATCAATTAATCGACCAAAATTCATGGCATTAATCGTGTATGGAATCCAATATGATCTAACAGTGAGCCAAAATTTGAATAAAAGTGAAGATGATTGATTCCATAAAGTTAAGGAATGTGAGAGGTTTTATCAAGCGCAATCCGAAAGAAATCAATAGGGGAAGTGATAAAAGAACATTATTCTTTCTGACTGGTTTATCTAGCTGACTAATAAACAGGCCTAACCTCATTTCTAGAAGGTAAAAAAGCTGTCCACTGTTAAAATAAGGGGTTATTATTATTATTATTAATATTTATTAAAGACCCTTTAACAATTGTCATTCGGGTCGAATTAAAATAAGAGGTGATACGGTCAAAATTTGGTCAATATCAACTTGACGTATTTCTTTCAAATTTGCATTTAAAAAACCTGAACACCCCCCATTTTGAACCATGTGTGTGTGTAGAATGTTGCTCGTATTTTGATTTTGGAATTCACTCTTCAGTTTTCAAAATGCCGTCCAAAGAAGAAGAGCAGCGTATAAAAATACTGCCCCGCATCGTGAAAATCCGAGCTACTCGCACGCAAAGCTGGCAAAATCGCTAAAAGTTGCCAAATCAATCGTTACAAATGTAATTAGAGTGTTTGTGGAACGTTTGTCGACAGCCAGGAAGTCTGGATCGGAAGGGAATCGAAAATCGGAAGCCGCTGAGACGACAAAGAGAGTTGCCGGTAGTTTCAAGCGAAACCCTAACCTCTCTCTCCGAGATGCCGCAAATAAGCTGGGTGTATCGTCTACAACCGTGCATCGAGTCAAAAAACGAGCCGGACTATCGACTTACAAGAAAGTAGTGACTCCAAATCGCGATGATAAACAAAATACGACGGCCAAATTGCGATTGCGAAGGCTGTAACGACGATGCTGACGAAGTTTGACTGCGTGGTAATGGACGACGATACCTACGTCAAAGCCGACTACAAGCAGCTTCCGGGACAGGAGTTTTATACGGCAAAAGGAAGGGGAAAGGTTGCAGATATTTTCAAGCACATGAAACTGTCAAAGTTCGCGAAGAAATATCTGGTTTGGCAAGCCATCTGTACCTGTGGCTTGAAAAGCAGCATTTTCATAGCTTCCGGGACTGTCAACCAAGAAATTTACGTGAAAGAGTGTTTGAATAAACGTCTGCTGCCTTTTCTGAAGAAACACGGTTGTTCCGTATTGTTTTGGCCGGAGTTGGTATCTTGCCATTACGGTAAAAAGGCCAACAACGTGCAGGTGGTTCCCAAGGACAAGAACCCTCCCAATACGCCAGAGCTCCGCCCAATTGAGAAATACTGGGCTATTGTCAAGCGGAACCTAAAGAAGACCAAAAAACTGCTAAATACGAGCAGCAGTTCGAAGCAAACTGGCTTTCTACGGCGAAGAAGGTGGACAAGGTGGCTGTACAAAATCTGATGACAGGGGTTAAGCGTAAGGCCCGGCAATTCGGATTTGGACAAGCGGAAGCCTAACTGAATATTTTTCCTGAATTTTATACTAATTAAACTTGAAAAAGAAATTTAATTTGATTTTTAAATAAATGATTTCACCGATTTACACGCGTTTTCCCTTGACCAAATTTTGACCGTATCACCCTTTATGGAACGTCATTTTGAATGATTGATTAATGGTTTACCGGAAAGAGCATTGATTCAAACTTTGATTCTGATTTATTTTCAATCCTATCAGTAAAATTTATCATATATTATTTAAAACCTTGCAATACATAACAACAGAACTCATTATTATAACATTAATTTGTACAAACAATAAGAATATTTACCGAATTCAGTCACGAACAACTTCTTCGAAGCAATAGTAAAATTATCTTACCCGAGTCGTTTGACCATCTTTATGGCAAAAACATGAGTGAGTGTGATAAATCTTACCACACTCACTCATGTTTTTGCCATAAAGATGGTCAAACAACTATAATCGAAACAAAACAAAAACTCATGTTTTTAAGTCGAAAATGTTTTTTTTTCTCAAAAGTACCATGCGCGTAGTATTTTGTGTAGGGGAGAAGCCGGCTATATGCGCCTATTAAGCAGAATAAGCTTATTCAATCAAATATTACATCGAATATGTGTACAAAAATTATAAAGCAACATCTTTTTCTATACATTGGAGTAATTTTTAAGTTGAAATCTCCTCCACTTTTGACTTTTTGAGAAATAGATTTTATTATAACTGTTGTCAAAAATGCGGAACCTCAAACCGTGCGGGCTAAATGCGCCTATAAACGTCTTTGAGTAATAGAAGGACGTACCTGCAACGGATCTTCGTGTAAGACATCTTAACAAACGTTATTGATTGCCCGCAACTGCTGCATTCTCTCAATTTGCACGCTCCAGCTCGACAACTACGCAATCAAAATTTTCTCTGGCTACCAAGAAGCAGAACGAGTTTTGGCCAAAATCATCGACTACATCGATGCTGTCATGCTTTCAACGAAGTTTCCCACCTGTTCGACTTTAACGTATCAAATTCGATGTTTAAACGTTCGATCCGTGATTTAACTTAATTTTAAAATGATACATTGTATGTTACTTAGGTTAATTTTTAATTTTAAGACTTCAAGTCTGTATGACTTCACGGTCAAAGACTCCAAATAAATAAATAAAATAAATGATTTAGGCAAAATTTATGTTTTTCTGGCGATATTTCCATGTGATTTCTTTGAAAATGCTAGAAACTGATAATTTTCATTCGACAAAGCTGAAGTTTTATAAAAATCCATGTCTTTTATAATTTTAAGGAGCAAAACAAAAGTTAGGGTTGCCATATTATGGAGGCAGTTCATACATTAGAAAAACTTTACCAAATCTGTTTTGAGATCTTCAATTTTCTTTTAATATGATTCGAAGTTTTAATAATAAAAATCATATA